>NC_056732.1:390569030-390819030 GCF_019279795.1 Protopterus annectens | reverse complement strand
GAGATCACCTCTGAGTAGGTGGTATGCAACCAAGTACAGCTGAAGTTTCTTCAGTCGAGCTGCATAGGGCATCTGTTTGAGGCCAGTGATCCTCTTGGTGAGATACTTCTGTGGTCTTTCCAGTTATTGCAGGTGTCTTGCAAGGTACATCCCAAATGGGGCATTGTACTCTATGATGGGTCTGATGAGTGATGCATAGAGGGGCACAATGACCTCTTTTGATCTGGATGCAAACCCTTTTGTGATTAGGTGGGTCACACAGAAGGATTTTCTAACCACTTTGGCAATGTGATTATCAAAGAAGAGATTACTATCTACTTGGGTCCCCAGATCCTTTATTTTGTCTTCTGTATTTAAGAGGCTACCGCCTGTGTGGTAATTTGTGGGTACTTTGTTTTTTCCAAAGGGGATGACTATGCACTTTTTGGCATTTAGCTTGAAGCCATGGTTTTGACACTAGGTATCTGTCTCAGTGAGACCCTTTTAGAGCATGTCTGTGTCAGCCAGAGAGTTAATTATAGCCCCTAGTTTGCAGTCGTCTCCAAACATTGTCAGCCATAGACCTCCTGTGCTTGCCTGTACCTCTGAAAAGTATATGCCGAACAGGAGGGGTCCTAGGACTGAGCCCTTGGGAACGCCACTTGTAATCAGTTTAGAGTCAGACCTTGCTCCCGCAACTCTTACCATATGGGTTCTGTCCATGAGCCAGTTGGCAACCCATCTCATGATGTAGGGGTTTATGTTCAGGCTGGTGAGCTTGTCTATAATACCAGAATGAGGAATGTTGTTGAAGGCCTTTGCGAGGTCTAGGTAGGCTGTGTGGACCACCTTTCCCTTGTCTATAGTCTTGGTAACAGTCTCAAAAAAGTCCACCAGGTTTAAGAGGCATGATCTGCCCTTAACAAAGCTGAACTGGGTAGAGTCCAGTGTTTGGAGGTTCCCAATGTCTCTTTTAATGAGATCCATTATGATGCACTCCATAGCCTTGCAGACCAAGCTAGTCAGGCATATAAGGCAATAGTTCCCGGCGTCTGTTGTGGCTCCACCTTTGTGGTGAGGAATAACCATTGTTGTGTGCCACTCTATGGGCACATAGCCTGTGGAGAGGCTGAGTTTGAACAGTGTGTTTAGGTGAGGGGTTAGTTCATCTTTGAGCTCATGTATGACATAGCCTGGGACACTGTCCGGTCCCATTGATGTTGTGTTTTTGGCTTTGGAGAGGGCTGTTTTAACCTGAGTGTCTGTGATTTCACAGCCACTACATTCTTCTTGTATGGTTATGGGCCCTTTTGGTGGTGAGAGGGGGGTGAAGGTTGCACTGAACCTGTCTGCCAGGATGTTGGCGATACTGGTCGATTCAGTGTATTTTGTGCCATTCTGCACTAACTTCGAGTAGATCTGGGAATTTCCACTTAGATTCTTGACATAACTAAAGAATGCCTTGTGGTTATCATTGGAGTCCTTGGCAATTTTTCTTTTGAAGCTAGCCTTGGATGATTTTATGAGGGATCCTAGTTTCTTGCTAATACTGATCAGGGATGCTTCCCCTTTTGGGATTTTACTCTTTTCTGTACTAGTTTCCTCCTTCTGTTGTATAGCTTGTTTATGGCAGGGGTCCACCAGACTGGTTTCCTTCTCTTGGAGGAGTGAGTCTTGGTTTTGCTTGGGATAGCACAATCCATGCATTCTTGTAGGTGCCCATAGAGTGTATTAGTAAAGGATTTTGCAGCTTGGGCAGCATCATCCTTTAGCATGGGAGATTTGAATCTTTCCACCTTGGTCTTAAGTAACGTGAAGTTTGCTTTTGAAAAGTTTTTCATGGTGGTTTCTTTGACCGGGGTGAGGACGGTTTGTGGATATCCAGAATGATTAGTTTACAGTCAGGTCTAACCAGTGAGGGATTGACCTCCGGTGTGGAACACCAGTCGCCCATGTTGGTGATGACCAGGTCCAATATGTTGTCACTTCTGGTGGGGGTGTTGATCAGTTGATCCAGGGCATTTGAGTTTATAAATTCTAGAAAATGTTGAGCAAGGGAGTTAGTATTTGAGTAGTTCTCCCAGTTAATGTTTGGGTAATTGAAATCACCCAATATCAGAGTGTTTGGTAGGACCTTTATGTTCCCCAGTGTTTCCATAAATGTAGAATGGGGGTCCTGGGACATGGTGGGGGATCTGTAGCAAGCTACAATTTTAATTGCAGTTCTGCCTGTTGTTAGTTGCACATGGATGATCTCTGAAGCATCGTGCTGTGCCACTAACCTGGAGATGTGGGTATCCTTGATGAATATGGATACGCCCCCACCTTTTGTATTTTGTTCCGGGTTTTGTGGCTGAAATGTATGGTAAAAGTTGTAGCCTGGTAGTGCTGGGGTGATCTCTGAAGCCTTAAACCATGTTTCTGTTACTGCACATATATCGATTTTCTCCATACTGAGGAGTGCCTCAAGTGCATGCATTTGGGGGTTTAGACTTCTGGCATTGAGTAGCATTACCCTCAGTTTTTTGTTACTTGTGCTATTTACGGTGGTGGGTTTGTCTTTTGAGCCTTGCCTAAAAAAGGTACTATGGGGGTGGCAAGAGCCTTGCCAGTATTTGAAAGCCTAAGGGTGACAGGTGCAAGCTGTCTCTAGCGAAGCAGCGTGGCTTATCGAGCATGTCATCCCAGGCTGACAGACACTGGATCCCCTTTGAATGACACCAGAAGCTTAGCCAATTGTTGAAATTGATATATTTTTTTAATACTGTGGTATAATTCTTGGTGAAAGCAGGATGCTACTCAGGGTCAGGATCATACCGGCCTAGGCTATGTGATCAGAGAGCTCTTCCATGTCTCCTTTCATGTAGTCCAGGGAGGTACGGCTCAGGTCCTTCACACCAACATGGACAATGACAGAGTCATATTTGTACCTGTTCTGGAGTGGCCTGAGTGCTTGTGTTATGTGGCAGATCCTGGCACCCGACAGGCAGCTAACAGTAACCTTCTCCTTGTTCAGCCTAGTGAGTGGGACGTCAGTGAGCCTGACTATAGAGTCACCTATTGCTAGTATGTTTGCTATTTTATTTTGTCTTAAGGGCTGTGATTGTGTGGCACACTGGTTTTGTGAAGTATGTGTTTCATGGTTTGTGTTGGGAGGTGGAGGTTGCTTGGATGTCTGCTTTGGAGGTCTCTGTTGCTTTTGCAGATTTTTATTTAGAGCCTCCAAGTATGTTTTTGTGTATTTATGTGTGTTTTTTGCCGGTGCTGGTTTCATAGGTCTATGTGAGACTGGTGGTGTGATGCAAGTAATTCCCTTCTCCTCTTGACTGTCTGGTCTAGTCTTGGGTTGAGAGAGTTTAGCCTCCAGTTTGGATGTATAATTTCATCTCTCACATGTATTAGTGTTTGGTGGTAGGAGGAGAGGGTTGTCTGTGTACATGAGGCAGTTGTAACATTGCCTCAAAATGCCCAGCTTCACCAGTTGGACCAGAGAGTACACCTGAAACTGCCCTTTGGACATGCCTGGATAGGTACAGTGAGCTGTTTTACTGATTAGCTGGTAAGGTCGAGTAGAGATCCTTGTCCTTTTCTACAGTATAGGAGGGGTCTAGTGCTAGGGTTTAATAGTGCTTGCTATGAGTTTTGAGCAAGTGCCAGGCTGAGAAGTGAATGGTTTGAGTGCTTAAGTTGAAAGTTTATCTAGTTCCAAGGGGAAAAATTGAAGAGTAGCCTTTGTGGAGCCGGGAATAGTTATACCCTGGCAAACTGGCGCTGCCCAGTGCACAAAACTGTGCTAATGTGGGTTTTATAACAGGGAAATGAAAGAGATAGAAATTAGCCCAAAATGGTCAATAAACTACTATTTTCTGGGCCAAATCCAGTCCTCCAGGGACAGATAGGCTACTCAAAGCTCCCTTCTCTCACAGGTGAACAAATGTAAGTAAGGTATGAGCAAACACAGAAACTTGTAACACAGCCCTGAATTCAGCACTAACCTGAAAACTGGACTATACTAGCTTAGAAAGGCGGGAAAACAAGTTTTTTTTTTTTGTTTTGTGTTTTTTTTTGTTTTTTTTCAGAAAATAAGCAGATACAATAAAAACACTTTAAATGCACAGAAAAGGCTATCACACTTGAGTGTGTAGCCTACAACAGTTAAACAGGTAAATTAAACACAAAAACAATTTTGTTAAAGTGCAGGCAGTAAAATAAGTACAATATGTAGCTGAAACTAGCTTTTTAAATCACAGAAACTCTAAAAAAATGGCGTTTTAGGTGGAATTAGCTAAAGGCAGCTAGAAAATGCAGAAAAATGATACTTAATCACTCCAAAGTCTCTCTTTTGTCTCTCTGCTGCTGTAGAACTCTGCAGGGCACCAGGCAGGAGCTTGTTGAGCTGTATGTTACAAGGAAATATTCATCAGAGTGTCTAGCATAGCTGTGGACTCACATGTCATTCTTAAATTGTCACCATACTGATTGGAGAATGCACACACTAACCAGCTGACCAGAGTGAGAGAACCCCCCTACCTAACTATCTACAGAGCACAGTACTTAATGCAAGCACTACAGCACAAGTCTGGCTTTTGAAGTGTCAGGCAACACTTTATAGGTGATGACATCACTAGTGTCTGGTGAGAGGAAGATGGTAGTTGGAGTGTATCACATGCTGGTCTAAAATGGTCTCTTGAATGTCAAGCAAGTGAACACAAGCATGCACCAAATGACCACAGTGAGAGTAGAAACCCTAACTAATTATCCACAGAGCACTGTAATTAACACAAGCACCAAAGCACAAGTCTGGCTTTAGAGTGTCAGACAACATTTATAGCTGATGATATCAGCAGTGCCTGATGAGAAGAAGATGGTAGTAGGAGCATGTTAAATAAATTGTTAAAATCAGACTGTAAAAATCATTAGGCATTTCAAAATGACAGTCAATAACACAGAAGGCTCAAGTTCTATAACGTTTCTTTACTCGTGTACACAAGGAGGCAAAAAGCCATACATAAACATGTATAGAGTTTTGACTAATTACATTCAGGAAATACCCTCAATTATATACCATTTGCAATCAGCTTTTGCCCACCTTACTGACGTGGTCAGTCACAGGGCATTTACATCACTATAGTCCATAATACTTCATTCATAAGAAGATGCTTAGGGAATGTTTTTGGAAACTTTCCCATGAGAATAACACAGCCTTGCGAGGCACCTGTTCCATCATAACGTCTTCCTGTAGATGTTACTTTTTTCAAGGATCTTAGATTAGTTCGAATACAATGTTCAAGTCTTTTCTTAATACGTTCCTTTGTCTCTCTGGCTACCAGCTGTACACTATCTCTGATAGTGTTCACAAGGCCATCCTTCACGGTGGAAGGAAGAAAGATATACATGCATACATATTTATTTCTCTCTAACCCAGCAGATTATAGATGCTGAAAGACATAAGCTTGCTGAGCTGGCTACTGCCAGGGTCAGAGGTTAACCATACTGCAGCTGGTTTCAAGCAATTATATGTAAGATCATTTCTACTGCCATATTGTTAAATAGAATCAAATGCATTACATATTATACTGTTTAAATAGAATCAAATGCATTACATATTATACTGTTTCTAAACTTCACACTACATATATGTTTAAGTACATATTCTTCTAATAGTTTATATATGTCTAAGTACATATTCTCCTAACATTCTGTATATGTTTAAGCACATATTTTTCTAACAGTCTGTATATGTTTAAGTACATATTTTTCTAACATTCTCCCTCCTGTTAATGCTTTTCATTCTATTCAGAAACATAAACAACATTATTTCATTCCCTAGTCTCTTCCCCTCTGGAACTTTCAACTAGGCAAGTCATTTGTTTTATATTTCAGAAAGAATTTCATTTGGTATCAATCTTTCAATTTCAAAATCTTGGTAAAAAGTTTCAGTAATAGATATATCAACAAAATCTTTGATTAATCTTTTCATGCAGGGAATTCCACAGTAAACACATGCTCCTATTAGGAGTATACCCACACAAATAGCAATTAAAATGTTTAATAGGATGGAACCCCACCCCCCAAACAGATTCTGGAAAAGTGCATCAGTGGGTTTGGGCCTGGTTTAGTCATTGCTGATACTTGCTGAATTACCTCTAGGTGATTATTTGTCTCGTGACGATTCTCAGGGATAAAAGCACAGCATTCTTCTTCGTGTACCACCTCTTGCCGCTAGGGTGAAGTAAAGAGCCATTCGATTTTGTAGCACAACAGTTCTCATTGCATTCAGTTCATCAGTCACCAATTCTAGGGGGAAAAGTTGCATTACTCATTACTTGAGAAATCTTGACAGCTTCCTCAGCTCCCAGATCGATTTGACTGCTCCATAGGCTGGTAGTATTCCTGCCCAGGATATAACACTGTTGCCCAAGTCCATATGAGTCAATTTATTTCTGTCTCTTACTGAATTATGGTCTTTTCAACCAGCTTCGATTTTCCCAACTGATTCACAGGTTTCTTAACTGGACCTTCAGATTTTCGAGCTGTTTCCTTTACATTTCGTATCTTACCCAAAGGTAATTCTGCAGTATGCCTTATTGCTGGAACCAGATAACCCAAAAAACAACTGCCGGACCAATTCTCAGGTAACCATTCATATGCCTTTTTCCCACAAATAAAATCATTACTTTGGTACTAATACGTGTTATCCCTGCATGAAACATTTTTCTATCTTTAATAGACAATTGTTTAGTTAACACTAGATTGTCACGTACTGCATTTAATGTAGTTTTCATTGAACTCAGATATGAATCATAGTTAGTATTACAAACAGTACCCCCACTTTTGACTTTAATGTAACATTTATAAGACATTGTTATATTACAATTACTCCAGCCCACCTGGAGGGTATCACTTTTGTAGAAACCTACAACTCCTTTTTGTGTGACAGGTAAAAATAAAGCTATTTTGTCCTGTGATCTCACAGTTCCTGTATCAAAAACAAATTTTCCCAAGTCTCATTTATCCCCAGAGGGACAGTAGACATTAACAGTCTTTTATATGCTGTTGGTATAGCTGTACAAACCCAGCAATTTGAAAAGTTCATAGTCTCTGCATACACACGCTTTCATGGCCAGGTATTTGTGAAAGTCTGGATGCCATTCTATAAACAGTCCATCACGTCTTCTCACTTTCACTCGTGTGGTTGAGTGCAGGAAAACCACAATAAGAGAAAAATTGTCACACTTATAGTCAACAAATGCACAGCCAACAAAATAATTATGCAATAGTTCTGGGGTTGCTCTGCTTTTCTATTTGCTTTACTCTTGGCCATTTTGCCCTTGTGTATCAAATTGAAAGTTATTTGTTCTTGTTCTGTCTTTCATCTGAAAAAGAGTTAAACTGCAAAACAGATTTATTCATTAACAGTTTCTTTATATAATTAGCTAATGAACTGTCAGCCTCCTGCTCTGCAGGCATGAGAGCTTTCCACTGAGGCACATAATATGCCCTTTCAAATACTACTTCAAAGGGGGTCAAACCCTTTACATTTGGAACTGTTCTCATGCTCAGCAATGCTAGAGGTAAACAGCAAATCCAATTCTTCTGAGTCTCACTCATCAACTTCCTTAACTTGTTTTTCAAAATCCCATTGTACCTCTCCACCAGTCCTGCTGACTGGGGGTGATAAGCACAATGGTTCTTCAAAGAAATCCCGAAGAACCTCCCAAGTTGCTGAATTGTCTGATTGACAAAATGTGTCCCATTGTCACTATAGATTCTTTCCGGTATGCCAAATCTAGGAATTATTTCCTTTACTAGGGCCTTTGCCACTGTTGCTGCATCCGGATTCCTAGTTGGAAAAGCTTCTACCCATTTTGAAAACATATCTATGATCACTAAACAGTATTTTTTTCCTTCACATTTATTCAACTCTATGAAGTCCATACAAATAGTAAGGAACGGATACGGTGGTGTAGGGAAACTCCCTTGCTTGTTTTTAAATGCTCCTTGTGCATGGTGCTTGTTACAAGTATGACAAGCTGCACAAAATTTTATTGTATAATTTATGTATCCATATGTTTGGAATATTCTATTTACTAACTGTACCATCCCCCCTGTTGAGACATGGCTCTGCCCATGGCTCAACAAAGCTGCATATCTAAATAAATTAGACGGCAATATTGTTTTTTTTTCCTTTGGAAATGTACAGTCCATTCTCAAAAATTGCACCTTGTTTTACCCATTCTTGTTTTTCTGCTTTTGTAGTAAGCATTTGCATTGTTTTTAACATGTCTAAATCTAAAATCTCAAAGGGTTGTAATTCCTCATTTAAAATAAAGTTTCTGAGTCTGAGGCTGCTTGCTTTGCAGCTGCATCAGCTCGTGCATTACCTTTTGAAATCTTATCCTGTTGTTTTGTATGAGCTACACATTTACAAATAGCTACTTTGGTAGGCAACTGAATAGATTCTAATAGCTCCAAAATAAATTGCGCATGATTAATAGGTTTTCCACTGGATGTAATCATTCCTCTATTTTCTTCATTGTTGTGCAAACACATGCACTGTAGAAAAAGCATAATGACTATCAGTATATATGTTCACTTTCTTGCCTTCTACTAAAGTACATGCTCCTGTCAAAGCTACCAGTTCCGCTGCTTGAGCATACAAGTTGTGTGGCAAAGTTTGTGCTTCTAAAATTTTAGTGTCTGTAACTACTGCATACCCCACCAGATTCTTCCCTGTAGGACCCCTTCTGCATGAGCCAGCCACGTAATATGTCACCTCAGCATCATTCAAGGGCATATCTGTAAGATCTTGTCTAGGTAAAGCTAACTGTTCATATGAGGTTGACTCAGCAGTATGGTCATACATGAAAGATGTCTAGCAGGAGAAAGGTATGCAACTTTTTCTTGTAGCAGAATTATTGCAACTGCATGAGGCATTCTCAATGTGAGAGGGTGGAATAACACCACTGTGGCTGAAGCCTGCACTGCCATTGCTGCTGCAACTACTGCTTGTACACAGTGAGGCAAAGATTGCACCACTGGGTCTAACTGTGATGAATAGTAAGCTATGGGGCATTGCTTATCCCCATGCTGTTGCTTTAATACTGATGTCATGTACCCTTGTTACAATCTACGGTCTGAAAGAACCGTTTGTGATAATTTGGAAGTCCTAAAACTAATGAAGAAGCTATTAACTGCTTCAACCTGCAGAAAGCCATTTCTGCTTCTGTTCTCCATTGTAAAATAATTTGGTACCCAGCTCCAACAAAATTAGTTGTACCTAAGAAAGACATTATTTCTTTCTTAGTTGTTGGTTTGGGTGCTTGCAAAATTGTTGTTTTTTCCTCTTCTCTTTTCCCTTTATCTAGTATTCTACCTCTATTGATATCACATATCCCAGGTATCTAACCTGTTTTTTCCAAAGTTGTAACTTACTTTTGTTTACTTTGTGTCCTTGTATTACTAAAAATTTTAATAATGCTACTGTATCCACCCTGCACTGCTGCTGGGTGCTGCTAGCAAGATGTCATTTACATAAAGTAAAATTTGACTACCTTCCGTGGGGTAAACCCTGCCAGGTTGCTAGCCATTTTTTGTGCAAATATTATTGGGCTCTCACAATATCCCTGTGGTAGTCGAGTATATGTATACCTTTTACCCTGAAATGTAAATGCAAACCAATATTGACTATCAGGATGTATAGGTATTGAAAAGAAAGCATTGCTTATATTTACCACAGTAAAATACTTCTGTTGTGGCTTTAAATCATTCAACAAGGTATGTGGGTCTGGCACCGTAGGTGCTCTAGGTATTATTGCATTATTTACAGCTTATAAATCTTGTACCATCTGCCATTCCCCATTCGCTTTTTTAACAGGAAATAGGGGTGTATCACATGGTGAATCAGGAGATTCTACCAGTACTCCTTTTTTGAGTAATGCTGCTTATTATAGGCTTAATTCCTACTTTTGCATCTTTTTTCAAAAGGTATTGTCTTTTCTGTGGTCTAAAAGCTGACTTTGGGGTAATTGTAACTGGTCCTGCTGCTTGAATAAGCCCTACATCTAACTTGCCTGTTGACCACAGAGTTGTTGGAATTTTACACAAGGCCTCTTCTTTTCTTTAATAAAAATGCTAATCAGCTGTCCTCACTAGATTGCAAGTGTATAGCTGTATGTGTCTGTGTCAACCAATTCAGTTTTTGTTTTTGTATCCCTTGTCCTGACATTTCTAAATCAGTCTGTTTTCCCATTTTGTTTCCTTTTTTCTAAGTCTGCCCATTTAACACTTTTGTTTTTGTCAAGCTGACATGTGGCAGTCTATTGGACTTATACAATCTCATGAATTCCTGAGGTAATGAACAGCTTACTACACTGTTTCCCTCAGTATCCCAACATAAAGTTTGTAATATTAATCTGTCAGCAGGATTTTTTTTTTTTTTTTTGAACAATTCTTGCTTATATTTCTTATCAGGTCCTGGTGTGCTACAGTAGTATAGAGTACAATGTAACAAGTGCTGCTGATCAGTGTCAAGGGAGGGTACCTTACTGATGGCTACGTTCATCAGTTCTTTGGTTACTGCCCCTGGACCAGTCATAACTAGGTCCTGGCTGTACCAATAATAGGCTTCACCCTCTGATCACACCACAAAAGCATCCATTTGTCTTTGTGCTTCCATACCCTGCATGGTAGGAACTACCGCTATGCCAAATATCTGCACAAGGTCTCTTCCCAGTAAGTTTACTGGATATTTTGCAGAAACTACAATTTTACTTTTCTGAGTCATACCTGAAACAGGGTCAGTTATTGCTATATTATGGGAGAGTGGTTCTCGTATAGCTGTCCATTTGCTGCTTTTACTAATATATAATCAGGTGATTCAGAATGTTTTGGTAACTTGAGGGGTGTATCAAAGTCCGTGACGCCCTGAGTCACACAGGAATTTGACTTTCCTTCCCTCCACCAGAAGTGTCACTTCTGATTTTGTATCTGCTAGGTAGAGCTCCAGGCTCAACAATGCTAAATCTAAAATTTCATTTCCATTTTTATCCTCTACATCTGTTTGTACTTCCTCTATTTCCTCTACTACATTCACATTTTCTTTTTGTTTATTAACCTTCCTGGTGATTTTGGTTGTTATCACTATCATATAGTCAGTCCTCATCTCCTTTATCTTCTGTCATTGCTTTCTTATTTTGTTTACAGTCCCTAGCTAGATGCCCTTTTACCTGACTGTAATACAAATACTTCAGTCTGCCTTCAGCAGTGAAGACTTGTGCCCTTTCTTTCTTTTTACTATTAAAGTGTCTTTCAGTATGTCTAGCATGCTCAAGTAAGGCTTGCAGCCTGCTTATTCAGTGATCTATCATATGCTTTGTAATAAAGCTACTGATAGGGGCAATGCAACCTTTAAAAATGCATTTTTTTAATTGTTGTTTAAAGCATTCTAATAATCTAGCATAATATCCATCTATTGTCTCATTTTCCTGTTGTATGCATTAATTAATGCAAGTCCAGTCTGCTCTAAGTTTCCATTTCTCAGAGATTCTGTCTGTCACACCTTTCACTCTGTTGTCTAAAAATGTTTCAGAATTTTCTAAGCTTCTGTTTTTCTATTAATTTGCTTCCTCAATCCACCTGTGTGCTTGAGGTATGCCTAGTTGGTGCTGTTTTTGCCTGACGCCCTGCATCAGATTTAAGCTTGTTTAAGGAGTTTAACTAGTGAAAGTTTATCTAGTTTACTATCAAATTCATAGTTGTTAACACATTTTGTATAATATCTCACATTATCTGTTCGCAAATTGCATATACTTCACATTATCCGTTAGGGGCGGATCTCATGATCTCTCAGTGCACTGATTTCCCATGTCTTAAAAAAGACTGTTACGTAACCCTTCTCTTGTACCACGTGGTATCTTATTTCCCTATATCCACAGTAGTGTCTAGAATGACTGTTTACTTTGCTTTGTTATTCCCCTGATCTATGACCAAAGATACAATACTTCGACTCTCTCTCTCCCTGCTATCACAAACCTTAGCAATAGCACAGTGTAACCTGGTCCCTGATCTAAAACAAAGACAAAGAGGGAAATTCTTCTTACCTGAGCCTCCCATTTATGACTGCATATTTTTCTTCTTGGGGCCCAGTCTTCCGCTTTCCAGCGACAGTTCAGAAAGTGGACAGCCTCTTACACACAACAATTCAGTCGGAGGTCTTTCACTTTAAGAAGAACCATTTTGTTTTGGCAGCTTCTCCTGACTATAGAGTCACCTATTGCTAGTATGTTTGCTATTTTATTTTGTCTTAAGGGCTGTGATTGTGTGGCACACTGGTTTTGTGAAGTATGTGTTTCATGGTTTGTGTTGGGAGGTGGAGGTTGCTTGGATGTCTGTTTTGGAGGTCTCTGTTGCTTTTGCAGATTTTTATTTAGAGACTCCAAGTATGTTTTTGTGTATTTATGTGTGTTTTTTGCCGGTGCTGGTTTCATAGGTCTATGTGAGACTGGTGGTGTGATGCAAGTAATTCCCTTCTCCTCTTGACTGTCTGGTCTAGTCTTGGGTTGAGAGAGTTTAGCCTCAGTTTGGATGTATAATTTCATCTCACATGTATTAGTGTTTGGTGGTAGGAGGAGAGGGTTGTCTGTGTACATGAGGCAGTTGTAACATTGCCTCAAAAATGCCCAGCTTCACCAGTTGGACCAGAGAGTACACCTGAAACTGCCCTTTGGACATGCCTGGATAGGTACAGTGAGCTGTTTTACTGATTAGCTGGTAAGGTCAGTAGAGATCCTTGTCCTTTTCTACAGTATAGGAGGGGTCTAGTGCTAGGGTTTAATAGTGCTTGCTATGAGTTTTGAGCAAGTGCCAGGCTGAGAAGTGAATGGTTTGAGTGCTTAAGTTGAAAGTTTATCTAGTTCCAAGGGGAAAAATTGAAGAGTAGCCTTTGTGGAGCCGGGAATAGTTATACCCTGGCTAACTGGCGCTGCCCAGTGCACAAAACTGTGCTAATGTGGGTTTTATAACAGGGAAATGAAAGAGATAGAAATTAGCCCAAAATGGTCAATAAACTACTATTTTCTGGGCCAAATCCAGTCCTCCAGGGACAGATAGGCTACTCAAAGCTCCCTTCTCTCACAGGTGAACAAATGTAAGTAAGGTATGAGCAAACACAGAAACTTGTAACACAGCCCTGAATTCAGCACTAACCTGAAAACTGGACTATACTAGCTTAGAAAGGCGGGAAAACAAGTTTTTTTTTTTTTTGTTTTGTGGTTTTTTTTTTGTTTTTTTTCAGAAAATAAGCAGATACAATAAAAACACTTTAAATGCACAGAAAAGGCTATCACACTTGAGTGTGTAGCCTACAACAGTTAAACAGGTAAATTAAACACAAAAACAATTTTGTTACAGTGCAGGCAGTAAAATAAGTACAATATGTAGCTGAAACTAGCTTTTTAAATCACAGAAACTCTAAAAAAAAATGGCGTTTTAGGTGGAATTAGCTAAAGGCAGCTAGAAAATGCAGAAAAATTATACTTAATCACTCCAAAGTCTCTCTTTTGTCTCTCTGCTGCTGTAGAACTCTGCAGGGCACCAGGCAGGAGCTTGTTGAGCTGTATGTTACAAGGAAATATTCATCAGAGTGTCTAGCATAGCTGTGGACTCACATGTCATTCTTAAATTGTCACCATACTGATTGGAGAATGCACACACTAACCAGCTGACCAGAGTGAGAGAAGAACCCTACCTAACTATCTACAGAGCACAGTACTTAATGCAAGCACTACAGCACAAGTCTGGCTTTTGAAGTGTCAGGCAACACTTTATAGGTGATGACATCACTAGTGTCTGGTGAGAGGAAGATGGTAGTTGGAGTGTATCACATGCTGGTCTAAAATGGTCTCTTGAATGTCAAGCAAGTGAACACAAGCATGCACCAAATGACCACAGTGAGAGTAGAAACCCTAACTAATTATCCACAGAGCACTGTAATTAACACAAGCACCAAAGCACAAGTCTGGCTTTAGAGTGTCAGACAACATTTATAGCTGATGACATCAGCAGTGCCTGATGAGAAGAAGATGGTAGTAGGAGCATCTCACATGTTGGTGTAAAATGGTCTCTTGAATGTCAGCCAAGTGAACACAAATACACACTAATTGAACACAGTGAGTGCACAGCCTCTGCCTATCAATCTACAGATCACAGTATGTAATGTGAGTGCCACAGCACAAATCTGAGTTTTATAGTGCTGCTGGATAATTTATAGTGGATGACATCATCATCACTGAATGTTTGAGAGAAGATGTTTGGTGGCCTGTATGACATGACTGTTAAAAAAATTGTACTCCACAGGACTGTATTGCTGATAGTAGAGTATACGGTTATGCATTTCTGACTACACACACACACACACACACACACACACACACACACATACCCCAAATGACTATAGTGAGATTTGAACCCTTGACTAACTAGGTACACTACCTGGAGGACTCGGTGCTTAATGCAATTGCCACAGCACAAGTCTGACATCCATAATACTGCTGGACAATTTATAGTGGATGACATCATCACTGCATGTTTGAGGCCTGTATGAAAATGTTGGGAGGCCTGTATGAAATGGATGAGTAGCTATGTACATCTGTCAAAATATTTGTACTCCATGGGACTGTATTACTGACAGTAGGATACACACACATGCTACTCTGACTAAACACACACACACACACACACACACACACACACACACACACACACACACACACACACACACACACACACACCAGATGACTGCACTGGACCCCCACCTAACTGCAGCAGCTAGAGAACTTGGCATTTAATGCAGGTGACAAGGCACAAGTCTGACTTTTACACTGCTTTGGACAATGTGTAGTGGATGACAGAGAAGATGTTGTGAGGCCAGCATGAAATGGCTGGGTAGCCATGTACAACTGTCAAAATATTAGTTCTGCATGGGACCAGATTGATGATAGTAGGATGCAGACTGATGTTCCTCTAACTATGCATACAAATTTATACATGCATAGAGACACACGCCTAATGTGGCTGCTGTGCTAACTTAACAGACATGTAAGTATTTTGTTTCCATCTGCATAAAACAGTAGTTAATGATTGCAACACCCCTGAAGTATGTTTTTGCCTTGTCATAGTGGTCTTTATAGATGATACCATCATCATTATATGATGTGGGTAACATAGCCTGTTATGAGAATGGTGTGCAAAGTATGGATGTACTATTTCCTGTTTTGTTTCCAATGTGCAGGTATATTTTATGAGACAGCTTGTCAAACTAGATGCAAAAAGTTGTCAGGAATAAACATAGCACAAATGAGACATATGCAGCAGTTTCCCAGTATGTTGTGTACATTACATACTTATTGTTACATACAGACACACACATTTTTTGTGATCATTATGGATGGAATTGTGTATGCACAGTGTTCATATTTGTGAAGAATTGCTGTCCACATTAATACATGCACGAGACAATCTGAATATCTATTGTCATTATAAAGGTGTAAATGGTATGTAACAATATGGTTTTGCTACTTATTTCTTAGTGTAATTGACATTTGGGAACTAGTACTGACATACCAAGTTTCAAGTGCATGGTTACAGGTAATACACGACTGAGTATAAATATGTGTTCAGTCATTAAAAAGCACCTTCCCTTTGGTTTTGTTTTTACATGGACTTTAATGGAATAAAGACTAACTAGACAGTAAACATAAGTATTAAATGCTAATAAGCATTTTCTGTAGTGCACTGCTGAGCAGCTAGTTTGCACGATCAATGGCAAAGTGTTTGCACATATGAGATGCATATTTAAAGGACTCCTAATTGAAGTTGAGAAGTACTTATCCATATTGGCTATGGTAGACACAGCTAACCAATACTATGGTGTTCATAACTAGCTCTTATTGGAAATGTGTCATAAATTGTATAACTTTAAAAAATTACTTATACTGCTTTCTGTGTTTGTGTGTAGTTAAGCAATGAGCAAATGTGGGTCTCTACTTCATTGAGAAACTTATAAGAGTTTCATTGGTTTGCTTTCTTCCAGGCAAACATGCTAAGTCAGGACTTTGGATAGTACTCGGTAGAAGAAAAACAGCTGCTGTGGTAGCAAGTTTGCCAACAATATGCTCTTACTTTGAGAATAGATGATACAGGACTCAAATCCAGCTCTATCACATTTTTTGTGATCATTATGGATGGAATTGTGTATGCACAGTGTTCATATTTGTGAAGAATTAATTACATGGGATAATTATTGGAAATGTGAGAGGGAGTGACTCCAGTGAAGTACTTATAAAAACAAACAACTGCAACACTTGTAAAACACTAAACACCCAAGCAAACTAAGAAACGGCACAACTGAAGGCAAAGTCTTCACTGGTTTATTTAAGTACTTTACGTTCGAATATTATTCAGAACTTCATCAGATAAAGTTCTGAATAATATTCTAACAAAACATGCTTAAATAAACCAGTGAAGACTTTGCCTTCAGTTGTGCCATTTCTTAGTTTACTTATAAAAACAAACAGAACTCAAGTGATTTATGTCAGCAGTACACATACAGAGTTACATATTTATACAGTTATCAGTCTAAAAAATGTATATTAAGTTTTTAATGTGGTACTTTAACTGTGTGTTACCTTAGTGCAGTGGCTTTCAGCAGCATTGCATGGAGGAAACAGTACCATGCCATAGGATGTAAAGAGCCATCCGCTGTCACTCTGCATTGGCGCAAAATGCCAAACTCTATGCAAACTCAGAGGACAAAAATGAAGAGCTTCATTGGGATGTATTATTTATTTATGTGTGTGGTGTGTAATTCTATTTTTTGACCAGATTAAAGGTGTAAAAATGGGGTAGATAGGAAAGTGGTTAAATGGGGGAAAAGCAAGGGGAAGCACTGCAGGAATGTGCAGGAGAGAATTAGGAAAGAACCATAGCTATCCACTTCTTCAGCAGTGCAAAATGAATATGCATAGAATATTGGATGAATTTGGATTGTCATCTCAACAAAGATGGGTAACAGCAATACAGTAATGTTGTATAGCCAATTAGACCAAATCAAATGTGTCGAAAAGACACATGTGCGAAGTGGAGCGCTATGTATGGGACAATATTTTTTTTGGGGGGAGAGGTGCCCATTTTTGTGATTTTACTTCAGTAAGACAGAAATGTTAGGTAAGGGGCATAAGTATGTCAGGGTCGGGTAAGTAGGGTAGGCAAGGAAGCGGCTGCAAACAAACAGAACAAACAACAAGATACAGGTATGGTGAGGGACACAACAGGCTAGGGGGCACCATTACTGGCGATAGGGAAGGGACATTGGATGCCCATCAAACATGGGGACAGTGGGAATCTAGTCCTCACCCTAAGAATTGGCATCACCGTCCCCCTCCTCATCTGGCATCACCGTCCCCCTCCTCAGCTTGCTGTTGGAGTGCTTGATATTTTCTTTTGCCCAGCATTCCAGCAAGCATCTTCTCCATCTGGCTGAAACGTACATCAATGGTACTTTTCACAACCTCATGCATCATGCTTGACATCTCTTGGTGGGTGACAAAATCACCACCTCCACCAATATTCCTGGAGGGTACCACTGCACCAGCCACTACCTGATGCGGAGGGTCCAGGTAGTTCAGGGGTTGCAGAGGCAGTACTGCCAGGTTGGGTCCCAGATATGCTGGGCATTGGTGTGGCAGCAGTTGGAGGGGTGGCAGGTTGAGATGCACTGATTGGCTTACCTCCTTGTGCTACAAATAATTTTGTAAGTTGTCAGAAATTGATCAAATCGGAACATTGTGACCACACATATAAAAATAAAAAAGCCAGATAAGGGGTGGAGTTACAGACAAAAAAAGAAGATAATTAGTGCTATCATATGTGACATGCAATAAATTAGTATGATATAAATAATAATTTTGCTTTTAAGTATACTTTTACACAACTACAAACTATGACTGATGATTGTTCCAAGTAATCCTTAACAGCACGGCATGCATGACACTTTTGTTGAAATTATGTAACATTTTTAAATTGTTTTGATACATATCTGTTACGTGTGGAATTTGAATCCACAACATCTGAATACACAATTACAATTGGCTCCTACAGCTGGTTTGAGCTGCAGGCTGAAACATACATACTTGGTTTTATAGTTAAGATATGTATGTTTAATTTGTAAAAATGTACACCAGAGCAATACTTTAGATTAAATATTACTTTAGATAAAATAATATTATTTTGTGCTGCATACATACATTTGTTTTTCTAAGTCTTTCCATACACTCAGCATGACCATCCCTGTTCACTGCTTTCTCCTGGGTGGCTGTAAAAGAAAAAGAGGAGAAAAAGATAAGTGGATTAAGCATACAATTCTTGTCTATATCCAGCTTTCTAATTTAAATTATCTTTATCGGTATACTTACACAACTGTGGGATATCAGCAGTACTAAACTCATTCAGCCACTGGTTAAGTTGTTCCTGCTTGTGTTAATTCATGCACAGTATGTGTGTGATATAAAAGTTCAGAAAATAAATGTTTAATTGTAGAACCATAATTCTACTAATTCCCACAATTACACATGTACTATATATCTGATATCCTGTGTATGCTCAATGCACCTGCTATAGATAGTTATTTTTGTGTGCAATTATTTCTCTAATTTTAATTTATATTAAAATTAAACTGGAGCAGCAGTGATAAAGCTTTGGACTTTGTTGTATTAGAACCCATACTCACCAGTATTATAGCCCTTAACTTACACCACAACTGCTGCTACAGGAACAACTAGGCAACAGCTCTCTATAGTTTCATTCATTACTATGTATGTATGCTGACTGCCTCACAGTGCCACTTAGCATGTTTGCCCAGTGGCAAACCACACATGATAGAATGTATCCATTTTGAAATTGACAAATATCTGCTTGTAGTCTGCATGTGTTCTGGTCATGTAGTTGTTATGGAAACTTGCTGACCACTGCACAACATCGCTTAGTGTGTTTGTGTGATCAGCAGCAAAAAAAGCAACAATGTATCCTTTATGAAATTGAAAAGTATCTGCCTATTGTATACTGGTGCTTTGGACCTGCAGGTGTTGTGGAAGCTTGCTGACTGTCACTCAATGCCACTTAGCTTGTTTGCAAGATGGAAGGCGAAAGATGCAACAATGTATCCTTTTTGAAACTGACAATGTCTGCTTCTTGTCTGGACCATTACACCATGTTTGTGCAATGCACAAGCAAGATTAGTAGAGTTTAACATGGATTATTATTGCAAAAAATATTTATTACTTTTTATCAGTAAAAGACAGCTGTGGGACTTGACCCTTGATCTATATACTATCTACAGCATGATTCATCACATTTAACGGATGTGCTACCCACACACTCTTGATTCACCACTTCAATTTATGCTGTTTTTATAGTAGAAACAACTTCCATAAATTTTAAATTATTTCACTGTTTCACCATATTTGCACTAAGCCGCAAATCACACAAATAGTAATATTAGAAAAGGAATAAATTTAAAAAAATCATTAAAGGAAACAGAAACAATATTACAAACACTTTTCAACACACCTTACTGATATTTACACAAGGGATGTCTTTTCTGCCTTTGCCACAGAAACAGCTTCACAGCAGGAGTGCAAATCATTGTGTATAAAAGCAAGTCCCATTTCCTACCCAGCATTAAGAAGACATGTACAGTTGTACACTCTCACTTGCTTGTACATGTGTTGCTTACATATTTAGTGCAATGAGTGATCACACAAACAGCTATGAATATTGTTTGCACAATTGCAGCTCTGTCTTCTTTTTGTATTGTGTGCATTCTTCCCTTATCTGTACTGACATGCAGTCGATAAGGCATTTTGTATCATTGGCCTTTAAATGAATGATACAATTGCACGACAGTAAAATACAGTTTTCAGCAAAGGCAGGAAAGTTTGGCTATTAGTGAACAAAAATGAGAAATGTGTGCTGTTCACATTTAAAAGCTTGCTACAGTTACTTCTACACTGTGTAAGTGTAACATGTGTGACACTCCCACTGGAGGTAAAGTAGTCTGAATTGCCATTGTGTCTTCCTTCTCCCTGCCACTAATTATTCACAGTTGCAATCCATTAGCAGCTAACACTGAAGTATTGCTTACACTATCCCCAGGATTCAGCAAGCTCTGCACAGTGTGCAGGAATAGTGCAAGAGCTGCTGCACTCAATATGACCACTGAGCGATCCAGGATCGAGCTACCGGCATGTACATGAGCACTCCTACACTATTCCTGCATGGACACAGCTCCTGTATGCTACTACCCCATCTGCTGGTGAAAATCATGCAAATGAGGTGAATTAGTGATCCAGGAAGCAGGTAGGCATCCGTGCAGGAATAGTGTAGACTGCAGAAATATATTCAGCTAGTAGCTGAATACATTTCTGCAAACTACAAAACGGAGGCATGACAGCTCGTACAAAGCCATGTTTTATAAGGATTAGGCATGCCAATGACCAAATATATGGCCATTGGTATAAAAAAATAGAAGAAATATTATAAAATTATAACTTTTTTTTCTGGCCGATTCCAGACGTTTAAGCATAGGGCAGCAGCACCAATGGGATCAGGTCGACAGTAAAAAAAAAAATGAGAAAAATCAATTTTAAGATAATTTTGCATTTTGCCATTATAGTCAATGGCATGCATACGTAAGTTATACTAGGGAATAGTGGTTGCTAAGGGGGAAGGCTCAGTGTGAGTGTAGCTACTAGGAATTAGCAGTCAGTCCTATGCAAATGAGAGGAGTTATACTGAATCACAAGTTGGAGGGGAAAATTTCTAAGTGTCAGACTGCACCTAACTGTGTAGGTGCTCTAACACCATTGTGTAGACAGGAGGAGCAAGGACCAAGAAAAGGGTGTGTGTCATGCTTGCTGGAAGCACATTGGAGCCCTGTTGCCAGGTGTCTGCTTAGATAAGCACAGCTAAGAGAGTGGGTGTGTCTGAGGCTGTATACTCATACTCCATGAACTGAAGAGAGTGTGCATGTGCAGGGGAGGGACAAATCCTGCTGTTTACACTACCAACAGGCTGGAAGAGGAAGGGTAGAAGGAAAAGGTAAAGGAAGTATCAGAGGAGATTGTTCAGAACCAGGGTGACCTATCAGGGGCTACATGACCTAGAGATTATACAGTGTTACAGGGTGGACAGGGACATATGTCAGCAAATTGTGGAGTTGTGCCAGCATCACCTCACATCCAGAATAAACAGAGGGGAACCCATCCCAGTGGATACTAAGGTATGTGCAGCCTTAAGGATAATAACTACAGGTACTGTCCAAACACCTACTGGGGATATCATGGGGGTGTCACAGGCATCTGCATCCAGAGTACTCCATCAGTTCCTGGATGCCATGCTACCACATGTTCGTGAACACATCCACCTTCCTAACACCTGTGAGGAATTCACCAGCAATAATTGTCTCCTCCACCATGTAGCTGAATACCCGCAGGTACTGGGTGCCATAGACCACACGCACATCCACATCAAAGCACCACCCTGTGAGCAGGGTAGGGTCTACATCAACCGCAAGTGCTTGCCGCCCATCAACTGCTAGGTTGTGGTGATGCCCAGGGCAGGGCATTATCATGCAATAGTGTGCTGGCAGCCCTGGAAGCTATCATGACTCCCACATCTGGAATTCCTCACAGCTGTATCAGGGGTTTGCCAGGGCAGACATCCCATTGGCCATCTAGTGGGGGATGCTGGCTATGCACTGGAGCTGTGGCTGATGACAACCATCAGAAATGCACACACCCCTAAACTAGAATGCCATAATGAGGCACATGCACAAACCAGGATCATTATAGAGTGTGTGTTTGGGATGCTCAAGTCACAGTTCCGCTGCCTTGACATATCAGGTGGAGTCTTGCAATACTCTCCAGCTACATGTGGACAAATGTTCACAGTATGTGCCATGCTACACAGTATGATCCTGTGGAAACAGCCGCAACAGGAACAACACGGGGAGGGGACACACAGCTCACCACCATTGCCAAGGTCACCACAGGCACAGAGGGATTTGGAGGAGGAACTTCCTAAGCCTGCCCCTAGAGGTAGATAGAGGCATGTCCAGTAAGCCTATGCCTTGGCAAAGAGGCAACGCATAGCACACACACACTGACACTGTAGGGAACCAGGGACTGATACCTCTCTTCAACTCACACATACAGTAGAAGAGATGCCAAACATGACAGTACCTGTACTTTACCATGTATAGGGAGTGTACTGCATACATCCCACATAGTCAGACCTCCAGCACCATCCTCAATACCACAAGGTATGTCACCCTTACTATCAGTTACTGAATGGAGCACTATATTCTCATAGTTATATCTATGCTATGGATGCAAGCATGCAAGGGACTCGGTCAGCCACATGGGATAGCAGTAGATAGCTGACAGCTATATGGGACAGCATGAAATCCATAACCAATACTGGTGTCCCCATACTAGGCAGTAGTACTCCGAGTGACAACTCCCACTGCAGTACATGTGGTGGCTCGACTAACTGCAAGTGTCCACAGGTCACACACACGGATGTCAGTGAGCATTCCCATTTCCACCCCCCAGCCTCATCCAGTAGGACAGTTGTAGATGACCAGAAATAAAGGTTGGGCAAAGCTCCACAAATGTTAGCAATGGTGAACAGCCCCCCTACAGGCCTACACAGACATACCACAACAGGTTTGGCAGTTGCAGTATAGTTCTGAAGAGTAAGATGTCTAAAACTGAAATGTATGCCATTACAATCTAACTTGAGTACTCCACTGATATGCCTACAATCAGCAAGATAAGGCAATACAATACTAAATGGAAGCAAACAGAATTATAACTGAAATACCAGTGCAGTCAGTGCAAATGTGGAAAGTTGTCAGGTGTGCCCCCCCAACCCCATGTATAAATGACAGTAACATGTACATTTGTAGAGTAATATCAGTTGAGCACAGATTGCCTGAGCTGTCCCAATCAACATGATAATTGGTGTATGTCCACTATATGCAGGGGTCAGTGTGCCAATCTTTTGTGAGTGTTTAATATTATCTGGAAATGGACAGCATGCAGGCCTGGGATGTTGTGTCTCAGTGGCCTAGGTGTGTTTGATAGGGCCATGTTCCAACAACTGCAGTGCCAACCAATCTGCTTCTCAGCTACGCCTATGTTACTAGTTGTACATACTCATTGTCCAGATGTCAATATGTTTTACTGTCAGAAAGCTGGACAGGCTATAAACAGGGGTCCAAACATAGAAAGAGTACACATGTGGAAGAACTCTATGCAGTGCCTAGAAAGTAACCATGAACTGCACACACCTTTGGAATTAAATATAGAGGTTAGCATTGCATTAGTTTTCTGTCTAATATGGAATACTGGTTGTCTGCACAATCACTGGCAACCTACATAAACCACAGTTATAAAGTAATGACACACTGCTGATGTCCACATACAAGGCAAGTAAAAGAGAAGGTCCCAGTCATATCTGTGAGTCAGGTGTCATAAGCTTCCATATCACACATGCACTCAGTCCACAACCCCCCACAACATCCACAGGTATTTCACCAGTCATATCCTTGCTGTTGGGAATGATGTCAGAATCAGCACGTCTTTTATGGAATACACACAGGATGCAGCATGCTGACATGGCATCCCATGCAGGTATGTCCCTAGCCATAGGCAGCACCCTGCACAAATCCAGACTGATGCATCACTATAAACTAGATGGAGTGCCAGGAACACCTCACCCACTTGCCCATGTCACCCCAGGGAAATCCACTGGCTTGCAGCCTGGTAACGTATGAGTGACAAAATGCAGTGGCCTACAGGCCTCTGGCAAATGCCCATGGCTCACCCATAGTGCCATCATATGCTTCCCCCATAGTGCCATCATACAGAATTTCATAGGATCCTAACTAAAGACATAACACATTAAGCAGAAAACAAATGCAAGGCCATGCTGACAAATGCCAGTAGCATGCCTCTCCATGTCCTAGTGCAAGAATTGTGGACCAAGACATAAATACTGCTGTGATAAAAGTCAAACTATAGAAATATGTCTGAGATATTGCTACCATACTGGTGGGAAAAGGATAGAATTATGGGGGGGAGCATAAATGCATGCATATCCTGGAGTGTGTGAAGTCTGAAACTCAAATGTCTGTTCATACTTCCCTCTGACTGCAAACCCATGAATGCATAACCACAAACCTGCTTGGAAACCACAATGTGAAGGGAAATCCACCAGATATATGAGTCCTGCCTTTGGATAACCTGGCCAAATCTGTAGAGATGAGAGGTATGTCCACAGCAGAATACGGCCATTCAGTTAAGTTGAGAAATGCACAAGAAGGGGATCCCCAGCCAGCTGAGCACCAAGGTGCTGGACCATTTACACAGACCCATCACTCAATTGTCTGTAGCCACCCCTCCACAATGGCAGGATTGTGCCACAATGTCTAGTCTTCGCCTCACAATATTGGTCTGTGCTGCATTGCTCTTGTATTTCCATGGTAAACAACTGTGAGCAAACAATGATATCTGTCAGTAGTTGATGACACAATGCATTACACTGTAAAACACTACATATGTCCAAAAGTCTATGCTAACACAGAACATGTTACACAAGCAACACATACAGTAATAGGAAACATAGTTACACACAGTATTCCCCCATGTTTGGACCAATTGTGTCTCCATATTGGCAACCTATCTACAGATGTCCTGAAAAAATAGCTTGCTGGGTGTAGCTGTAGCACACAAAACCATAGACTGGAGTACAACTCTCCCTGGAATGGATTCCCGCAAGCAATATAGAAGGTCATAGTGGGCATGCTCCCACACTTAGAAACTGTATCCCTAAATGCAATACAGAAGCTCATACTGGATATGCCCCTACACTTAGAGAATGGATCCCCACACTCAACATAGACGGTCATACTGGCATGCTGCTACACTTAAACCCATATTTGATACCACAGTGGACCATAGATATCTGTTATTTGCAGAAGTCTGTGCACACACACCAAAATCTTCACACACACACACACACACACACACACACACACACACACACACACACACACACACACACACACACACACTGGACAGGAAAACCCACTGCCAGCTGTAGGTGGCAGATATGTGGTAAGTTCGCATCTGTTTTGAGTGATACGCACACATATCTAAGGCCAACATACTACAATAATTCAAACATACACACACATACACATGGGTAAGAGAGACACAGACAGTGAGAGAGACAGTACCATTATGAAGCCTTTCCCACCCAGTACACATCCCATAGTTCCACTCTACACTATCTGCTGATGTATGTCACCTTAGATGTACCTTCGGACAAGCCTCAAATCTGTAAGCTCAATAGCACATGCCGTAAACCCATAACTTACTAAAGCAAATAAGTATATAGGTAGGATTTTGAATCTCAGTCCTGGCAAGTGTGTGTGTATGAAGGAATTGCTGTTTTACTCCATCCCCACCCAGTACACATCCCATTACCTAATATCAGAACATGTGCTGCAGTCAGTCACTGTACAAA
This sequence comes from Protopterus annectens, assembly GCF_019279795.1. Taxonomy (NCBI): domain Eukaryota; kingdom Metazoa; phylum Chordata; order Ceratodontiformes; family Protopteridae; genus Protopterus; species Protopterus annectens. The sequence goes on along the minus strand of NC_056732.1, from coordinate 390,793,404 downwards.
TTCCTTTTGTTAGCCCTCAGCCCTATAGGCTCTGTTGTGCTTCTGATAACTGTGTAACAGTAGAGTACCAATAACTGTTTATGTAGCGATCCTAATCACAGTTCTGTCAAACGGAAAGGTGTGTCTGTGTGTGTGTTGGTAGGTGAATGATGTTGAGGCCATTCCCACTTACTCCTTTTCACATTGCCCTCTGTTATCACTGCTGCTGATGTCACTCACCATTAAGGATACCTTTGGAGAGATCTCAAATATGTAACTTCATGGCACATCTGATAAATGTGTGATACTATAGTGCAGTAAACTAGTTAGGTAGGCATTTGAAGCTCACTCCTGGCAAGTGTGTGTGTGTGTGTGTGTGTGTGTGTGTGTGTGTGTGTGTGTGTGTGTGTGTGTGTGTGTGTGTGTGTGTGTGTGTGTGTGTGTCTGTGGTTGTGTCATTAACATTGTGATCCATATCCATTGGGGGGTGGGTTTTGCTACACTTTTGTGTGGTCCACCCAGCAAACTACCAAATGTCCACTGTACAGGGCCCACTTTTGTGGTAGCTGTGGACACTCTTCAGTCCTATAATCTGTTTGTCATGTGATATTACTATAGAACAATATAGAGTCCAAAACAGGATATGTGGCCCTTGTAGTCCAGTGATACAATTCCACACACAGGAATCATAAGCAAACACACTCATCTATACATTAATCCCTATGTCACTAAGTGGTCTGTAAATGGGCTCACAGATGGATCTCACAGTGTGAAAGCAGTGGACTACATGTCAGACTGCAAAACAGTCATGAGTGGTGTCAGAATGCCAAACAGTCATGTGTGGAGTACCACAAGTTCTTGTCCTGTGTCCAGTCTTGTGTGTCGTATGTGGCACTGATATCCAGCCCAACAGAAATTAACTGTGGTTAACAATGTTTGCAGACAATTGCTAATTGGGGGGGGTCTGTTTACATCCACACATTATGTTAACATCCTGCATAAAGTTGCCACTGACACCTCCACCTGTTGTCAGAACACTGGCCTTAGTCTCAGTGTCAAGAAATGTGTCCCAATCCCCTGTTGAATCAATGTGTTGTCCACAAATGACCACATTGGTGGTAATCCAATGGAGACAGATGTCCTTATAGGGGGTCTGTGAACACAGCTTGACAGCAACCTCTCTTCTGACCACCACACTGCCACTGTGGACAGAATGTCCTTCCATGTGGCACATTGCATAACTAAGGGTGTTTCATCCAGGAATGAAGAGGTCAATGTCTCCCTCTACTCCCACTCATTAGGCCAATCAACAGGTCCAGTGGCTCATTTGTCATGTAACTCAGTAGACACCTTCAACAACTGGGTAGGTTGCAAGTATACCTGACACGTATGACCCTAGGCATGAAACAACTGTCTGATATGAAAATAGCCCAAAATCTCCGGGTGTTCCCGGTCACATCTTGGCTACTTACAAGCAATCCCTGCTTGACTGACAATGCCATGTCTGCCCAGCTGTGTTACAAATGCCACAGCCAGGAAACCACAATCTGTATGCACCACATGCCATGGATACCGCAACCGCATTACCACATACAACAGAACATGCTTGGGGACAGGTCCATAACCCAAACAATGGCCACGTTATGTGATATATGTTGCATACATGTTAATCAAAGCACCTCACTGTCCCTCTTAGGTTCATAGGTTGGTACTAGGCTATCAGCCCCAGGGCCTATACAAGCCTAGCCATAACAATTCCCTGGCTATTTCTTCTCACACTATTTACTTCCCTGGACCCTTGTCTATCAGGGCAACTGACGTGATCCCCGGGGTGAACCTACATCCATATGGCTGATGCCTAACATCCCACCACATGCTGTGGTACAGACATCCCACAGCTGATGATTGTCACCATCTCACCCAACCATCTATCTCTGACTTCAGCATAATGGTGGGCATCTCCAAGATCAAGGATGTTGTCTTCAAGAGAAATCCAGATGAAGGGATGGTGAATATATCTGTCACCCTGGGGGATCGCTCAGGAGGTAGTAGTCGATGGATGACATGCTGAAAAATGTCAGGTGCCATGATACCAGTGTACTCACATGCCCTACTCTTCTCATATATCCATGGACATTAGTCTGGTACACACCCAGGGACACCTGCACCAATGGACCTGAGTACTGACAAATGTGTCTGTATGCATTACTGAGCATAAAAGTGTTACAAACTTGTAGTTGAAAATACTTTGAGGACCTTCTCACCCACTACACCCCCAGTGCTATACTTAGAAAGGGCTGCTGCAGTACTGCACTGTAAAGGAACCTTGTGACACCCTTCACCCTATGGTCTACCTTGAGCTTGCAGTACCAGCATAACACTGTTCTACCAATGAGTAGACAGGTGTGGTTTACCCTCTGAGTCCTGGTATGTGTGAGTATGCGTGTATGTATGTGTTTGCAAGTGTGTGTGAGTGTGCATATTTGTAGGAGACAGCATTGTGAGGCCCCATCCTCCAAATACACTGCACAGTGCCAAGCATTACAAGGGATGGTGATGTGGCTCACCTTAGGAGATCCATGGGACAATCTTCACCCTACTAGCTCTGTGGCATGTGCGATAAATGCATATCAGTGTAATAGCAATAATTGCATAGGCAGGCAAAGGTTTGCATTTCATTCCTGTTAAATGAGCGATTGTGTGTTTGTCATTGTATTATCATGGGTGAGTACTATATGCAATGTGGGTGGGGTGTGGGTGTAATATGTTTACACCATGGCACCCCCAGTACATGTCCCAAGGTCCACTGTATGAGAACCGCTGTCGCCATCGACCATACAGGTAACTGATGACACTCTTCAGCCCAATAAGGCATGTGCCATGTGCCAAAACTCTGTAACAGTATGGACTGAATGACGAGATAGGCAGGGCTGCTAACTGCAGGTGTGTCAAATGTGTGTATGGCTATATCTGTGTTGATCATTGCATATATTTCTGTAGTTGATAGTATTTCCTGGCCATTCTCACCCAGGACATCTCCCATTGCCATACTGTGCAAGGCCAGCGGATGTTGTTCACCTTAGAGGGACTGTGGAGCACACTTCACCCTACTTTCTCCATGGCATGTGCAATAAATGCAGAGCACTTGAATAGCAATACCTAGGTAGGTAGTGTTTCTAGTCTCAGTTGTGGCAAGTGTGTATGTTTGTGTGTGTGAGATCAGTATTCTGACTGTGTGTGTTTGAGTGACAAATGTGGCCATGGTTTACAGTTTTACACCATTGTGCTCCCAGCACATGTGCTGTCCTACATCCACATGGCTGATGCCTAGTTCCCGCTACATGCTGTGGCACAGACATCCCACAGCTGATGATTGCCACCATCTCACCCAACCATCTATCTCTGACTTCACCATAACAGTGGGCATCTCCACGCTCAAGGATGTTGCCACACATAGCATGAAGAGTTGCATTTGTGACCCTAAGAATATGTCCAGTGATAGAGTTGACATGTGTGTGCCTCCATGATAGTCCAAAACATGTGTCTGGTGACACCTGCTGTGGCACTTGTGGCAGGGCCATGATGGGCAGCAGTCCACCTATGAGCACCCCTGTCCATCCACATGTGTGGAATCTGCCAGTTCTCTGGCTATGGAAGGTATATACATACTATATAGGTCTCATAGATTTACACAACAAATGTGTGTCATACTCATATTCACAGGTAGCATATGGATATGTACAATATCCCTGTAGCTGGCCTAGCAGTGGCACAGTCAGTAGTATTTGACAGAGACTCCAGTGTTTGTCATGTGTGACCTGTCCTTTCCAGGGGTGAGTTAGGGTCCTGATCTGTATTCCAAGTCACAGCAGAGAGAGGCAGATGCTATGGCCATAGGTGCTGTTTAGCAGGTCATCACTACAGCAAGTCTTACTCAGGCATAAATCTGTCAAAATCCTATTTCCCATTATTAGAAAACACATACTACATTCACTTATATACTGACTTGTTTCACATAACTTTTTATTATTTCACACTGCACTGGGTTGTATCAGCAGGTTGCTCCATGTCTTTCTGTTTCCCAGAATGGAGTACTGGTAGACGTGTTTGGAATAGGTATCTGCATGCCCTTTGTAGGTAATGCTCTTGGCCAGGTGATGGCCTGTGCACCAGTTGGTGTTCTCCACTTGCTAATTGCATGCAGAGCAGCTGGGTAGTTCTTCCAATACTCAATGTCATGGCAACGCAATCCTATAATTGAGTACTTAATGTGGGCATTGTCCCTTTGCCTTGGCTGTGAGGAAGACATCCTGGAGGTCTATGGCTACTGAATGTTACACACAGCAGGTGGGAATAACTCTTACAACAAGACTTGTGGAGACAGGCCAACTAAATGGTGGAGAAGTTTACAGACTTAGGGACCAAATGTGAGTATTGCTGTTATATGGTGTTGATACTGCTAGTTTTACAGGCTTTGTGTGTACATGCTCCTTCTGCATGGATGTCAGTCTAACAAAGTTATTTGTCTGCATAGCTCTGAACTGTAGGCCTATCCACATAATGGCCAGAGGTTTGCGTGTTATGTTTTGTTACCCAGACAGGTGTTGTCCTTGGCAAATCAGTGGCATACTCCGGTCATTGCTGCCAGTAAATGGCAACATCCATATGTGTTTCTGACTTCATACCAAGGGCACCCGCAGGCAGGTGCAAGGGGGTGCACTTGCACCCCCCTGGAACCGGCTGGTCAGGAGATTAATTTTCTTTTTATTAAAAAAAAAATACTTTGGCATTCTTCTTTAAGGAAAGACTTGGCAAGTTGGCACCAGAACGATAGGGAAAGGGGGTGGAGTGCCTCACCAGTTTTCCATCCTAAGCAGCTCACCTTGTACTTTAAAAAAAAAAAAAAACGCTAAATGACTTCTTTACGGCTCAGCTGCATAGTCGCTTGCTTGCCCTCCTGCATTGCCGTTCGTGGTTGGCTGAGGCTCTATCTATCCCGCATTTCCATTGTGGTTGGTTCAAGAAAAAAAAAAGTCTGTGGCATCATTTGCGCAGTGCCCTTTCCCGCTCTGGTCGCGAACTTGCTGACCTGGATCTGTACTGCTCTGACTGACTGACTGGCGGGAAGAGTGTAAACCATCCACCACACGCATATCACATCGGAAAGTAAGTGCTGTGCTTAATAATTAAATGTTCATTATTTGCTTTTTTAATTTAAATGGTCAAGTAATCGCACAAAAACTTTGCTTTTGCCTATTGAATTTTCATTTCTAAAACATATGACATGTTGCTCTGACTTGGGAATGGAGTAGTCCATGATTTCTGTGTAGTCGATTAGAAATATAGAAACCCAAAAGACTTAAATTAAAAATATGGCTGTGGTTGTAGTGAGCAGGAATTTGTATTTCTATTTTTTTGTGATGTTTCTTTAAAATTTTGTTCAGATGAAAGGCAGTGACTTTCTTTATAAACATGAAGCTTTCTAGTCTCCTTGCTTTTGTCTTGTGTCTTTCAGATTGGGTGTTGCTTGAAATTCCTTCAGGGTGTCTTGGAGGTGGAAGCTGTATGCTGGATGTAGTGGCATTTCTGTTGGAACCAGTTTGAGGTGCTTTTGGTCTCTAGAAAAGCTGACAGAGCCTGGTTTTGTAGCAACTACTGAATAGCTATAGGTCTGTATAGAAGTAGTTCATCTTCATCCTTTGTCTGATAAGTTTCCTTCTTTCACTTGTCTTCTGTGTACATTTACTCAGGGAGCTGACATCTTTCAGTAAATTTGCATTTTGTAATAAAGCAGAGTAACCCCAGTTCTGTCAGTTTTTCTTATAGAGAAAAAAGTCATAATTCTCTATCTCGTCATATGTTATGTGCCCTTGTAGTGTCTATTTTGTGTGCTTTCACAGTTTCTAATGTTACTTATTGGTCTACTTTTAACTTCAGAAGGATGTTGTATCTTCTTAGTTGCTTTTAGTTGTTCAATCGTGTGTTAAATGTTTGTCATCTGATTTGAAGCAGGAATTGTGATGTCAAGAGTTTGATAAATTGAGTGTTCTACTCCTAAGACAGCTTGTGATCAGCAAGAATAAAACTTGTTTATACTATTGTGAAGCTGTTGTTTATAAATGGTATAATAGCTGTGTAATTGGTTAATAGTTTCCAGGCAGATGGATGTTGTTATGGTGTGATGTCAAGTAGTTTTGAACTGCAGATTCTTCAGTAACCCAGACTGAAGGATCAGAATTTAAGATCAAAATTGTATTTGTAGTTTCATATTAAATGTCATGAACGAATTGTTACTCATCTCTATATATTTAACATTTTGTTTTTTGTAATATACTGTTTACTGGCAAACATTTTTACCGCCGTGTCTGCCCTTCCCATTATTCTTGTTATATTTTCAGGTGTTTCTGGCTTTTTGTTTTTCACTCTTTCATCAACGTTAAAAAGGGAAGCTGTCACATTGGAGTCCCCACAGGATTTTATAGTGGAAGCCTCAAGCCTGTTTCTTGTGTGTATAGCGACACCCATTATTGAGTTAATGTGTACTGACTCGTACCCATTACTAAGTTAGTGTACTGACTCATTTCCATGTATAAGAAATAGGTAGGGAAAGGTGTGTGTGTGTAAAATGCCCCAGGTGCTACATGGTGGTGGGTAGAGAATAAGGCTTGAACCCTGTACCTTGGGTCCAAGTGGCAAGAGCCTGAATTCCCTACCCACCACCATTTGTAAAAATGATGAAGGTTTTTCCTTCGTACTTTTTCTGTTCCTCATAAAATCTGTGGTTTCTGTATTTGTGTCCTTGCAAAGCCAGTGGTAGCATTGTTGCCTGACAGCTACATGTTCTCTGGTTTGATTCTTGGCGTGTTTCTCTCTGGGCCTCTGCTAAAAATTAGCTTTTTTTCCAAGTCAGACTTTCCTGGTTAACAAATGTTAAAAAAAATGACACTCATTTGAATATCAGACTTCATATTCTTCAGAAAGTGCATGGTAACAAAAGCTTTTATTCTAGCAATTTTCTAAGTGCACAAGATGGATATTTGAAATGTATCCCTGTCTTTGGGACTGTATTCCCCCCAATTATTGGCTTCATCCAGGTTTTCTGCTAAGGTTGAGAGCTATGGTAAGAACTGAATTCTGTATTCACCCAGTATTGGCTTTGTTCAGGTTTTTGTGCTAAGAGGTTGACAGCTGTGCTATGGTGAGAACTGAATTCACTAGATGGTAGCCATTTAAGTTTTAGTCGTCCTCTTTCACAAAACAGCTGATTGGCATAGTGGTATGTTGCTCTGACTGTTTTGCACAGGGTCCCCTGGGTTCAAGACGTGGCAGTGAAATGTATGGTGGTAATGCAGCATTTTATTCTAGCAACTTTCCAACAATTATACAAGCAATGTTTAAAATGTGTCCCTGTTTTTTGGCCTTTGCCCCCAATAAATTTAGGCTTTTTCCAGATTTCTTGTGCTGCAAAGTTCAGAGATACAGCTGAGTGTTGAGTAGATTTTATAAGGAGCTGAGAGATGCAGGGGAGCACAACAGACAGTGTGCTTGCTTTTGATGCTGAAAGCTGTGGGTTTTACTCCACAGTAGGTAGATGCATTGCTGATACTGTACTGTGTTGTAAAGGGGTGGATGCTGCAGTCCTTTTTGGCAAAGATACCTAGAAACTATGAACCTGTTATCAGTTTGCTATCCAATTCCCTATTGCGGTATTACTAGCTTATCATTTTTTTAATGCATGTAACATAGGCAATTTATTCTTCAAGGGCAACAGGCACTTTATTGTAGATGAAACAATGACATATAAAGTTGTTTGCTAGCAGCAACCTCTTTATTAGTTACACATTTCTTTAATGTGGATTTTACTACTTCAGAGATTGTGCATATTTTTTACTGATACTGGTGGACTATAGAAGGTTGAGTACACTTTTTATGATGGAAATGTTCTGAATTGGGCAGTTGTGTCATGGGTGTATGCATTTTGTTTCATTGTTTACTGGAAAAATGTTCAAAACAAGAAATTTAAAATGCCCTCTAACAACTGTACTGTATTGTACAAGGAATATAATGTAATACAGTCAGGAAGGTGTATCAAAGAGCATGTGTATGTTATGTTCAAGGGGCCTATGATTTTGAAGACAGCCCAGAGGTAATATTTATCTGCCACTGGCAAAATGTATTTTCTTTGAATGTGGGTTTCAATGCTGTTTCAATGCATGTGAGTTTCAAGGGCAGAGAAGTTATAATGTTAAGTCTATTTTCATTGTGAGACTGCCTTGCTTTGTTTAACAGATATGTATTAGAGGTTGTGCTGTAAAATGCAAAATAAGACTTTCAAATTAAATCTAAATCATTGCAGAAGTAAAGCGGTATGCACATTACAGTGTTTATGGTAAATGGGGCAAAATAACCAAGGAATGGGACATGGGAATGGCTGCAGGGGGGGGGGGGGCTCCATTCGACCATGATTTTGTGAGGGGGGGGTAGCAAACTCAGACAGCCCTGGTTGAACTATACCCCTCAGTTGTCCATATCTTTGCAGAATGAATAGATATTTGCTTCTTATTTTTGGTTTGTTCCTCATACAATGAAGTCACTAAATGACAGACATTTGAGCTTCAGACGTCATAACCTTCAGAAAAATGCATGCTAATGCAAGACCTGTTATTCTATCAACTGTCTTAAGTTTATACAAGAGCAATTTTTAGTAGTGTTTGTATGTTCCCCCAATATATTTAGCCTTGTCCAGATTTCCTGCATTAAGAGGTTGAGAGGTATGTGCAAATCACTTTGTAGAATTAGGAATATCCAAACCTCTCCATTGTCCCCAATTTTAGCTCAAAATGTTGCTCTCCCCTAATAATCCTTCCTCAAAATGGCAATTTTGGAAGAAAATGTGATTGAAGTCTCCTAGAATAATCGTGTTGGCTTAATGCATAGGGACACCATATTAGTTAGGAGATATGGACTGATGGGGTACATAGAGGGGACCTATAGTTAGGTATGACACAGTAAGGAGTTTTGTTAATGCTAAGTTGGATGCAGAGGAATTCCACGTCATTATCTCACCTAGCAAGTCTGGAGATGAATTGTTCTTTAAGAATATGTAGACACCATCACCCGTTCATCTATGGTGGTAGGCCTGAACTTGTGGCAGGTATTGAAATCCTGCATTAAAGGAGTGCTGTCATCGGTCTTGAACTAGGTCTCTGTGATGATGCATATATAGATGTTTTCCAGGGGAAGCAGTGCTTGTAAGGAGTGGACTTTTTACCTTAGGCTCTGAAAAGGAAATTGGTTATTTTCTAATTCATGTAGCTATAAAATTCAGTAAAAAAACTGTAAAAGTTTCTGAATGCACACACACTATTTAAGCAGCATCATGGTAGGGAGTACTTCGGTAGAGAGAGATTCAACTATATACATAGCCATGAGTTTCCTTATACCTTTCTGTCAAAAACAAACGCACACCATGGTCACACAGAGTTTACAGTTGTTGTAACTTTGAAAAAATCTATTTATGTATTTCTTGCACTAAGAAGTTGAGGTGTGTGTGTGTGTGTGTGTGTGTGTGTTTGTGTGTGTGTGACAGAGTCAGAGAGAAATGCCCTAGTTAGCTCTAACAGGTGGAATTTATGTGCAACTGTTTTGTTTAGCAAATGGTATCATTATTGTGGTACAGAATTTTAAAGCAGTGTTAGCACAGCAGGTAGCATACTTGCATCTTGATGCAAAGGGCTGTAGGTGCTATTCATACAGCATGTACATTTGTATTTTAAGGGGGTATGGTACTGCAGTTCTTAGTATATCCTCCTTTGGATGAGACACCTAATAACTATGAACCTGTTTTTCAGCCTGCCACCCATTCCCTATTGCAATATACCAACTTACCATTTATTTTAATGTAGCACATGCAATTTATTCTTCAAGGGCAACAGGCACTGAATTTGTAAATGAAACACTGAAATATAAAGTTTTTTTCTAGCAACAACCTCTTCATTGGTTTCAGATCTCTTTAATGTGGAATTATTCAGATGACTTACTTCTGCAGAGATTCTGCGTACTGATTGATATTGGTGGATTGTATGACAGAAGTTTGAGTGTTCCTTTATGGTTGAAATGTTCTGAATTGGGCAGGTTGTCATTATTGGTCCATATGATTTGTTTCATTGCTTAAAGGAAAGATGCTCAGAACTATAAATTTAAAACGCATTCTAACATGTGGTACTGTATTATGCAAGGGATACAATTCAATTGTTATGTAGTATAATTGTCAGGAAGGTGAATCAAAGAACTCTTGCATGTTTCTAAAAATGTGTGCAAGGAGCCTATGATTTGGAAACGGACCAAAGGTAAACTTACCCTGCCACTGGCCAGATGCATGTTCGTTGAATGTGGGTTTCAATGCTGTTTCAGTGAATGTGGGTTTCAAAGGTAGAGAAGTTTTAATGCCAAGTCTGTTTTCATTGTAAGACTATTGCTTTGTTTAGGTTTAGTAAATGTCTGTCAGTGTTTGTGCTATAAAATTTGAAATAAAAGTTGTAAATGAAATCCAGATATCTGTAATCATTGTAGAAGTAAAGCATAAAACAGTATGCACACTGAGAGATTTGAACAGTGTCTATGACAAATGGGGAGAAATAGCCAAGTAATGGGACACTGGAATGGCTGCGGGGGGGGGGGGGGGCTGTGAGTGGGCGGGGCAACAGAGGGGGTGGGGCTGCATGGGCGGGGCTTGGGTTTGCACCCCCCTGCAAAAAATCCTGCGGGCTCCCTTGCTTCATACCCCTCAGAATAGAGATGTTGCGACCAACCCTGTAACATCAGCAACCTTCTCAGCATATAACAGCAATATATCAAATATGGCCCTGTGTTTGGACCTCTGACCTCCACTTATATGACAGGCTTTGTCCAGTTGTCATGCAGTAGAAGGTTGATAGGTATGGTCTATCTGTATGTAGTGCTGACATTCATGCTATCACCCCAGTGATGTTGTGGAATAAGACACATTAAGGGAGGTAGGGGCCATACATATGAGTGCAAAGGCTGGACAGCATATAGAACCCTCTACAGTCAAGAGGTGGGTCTGTGGAATAGTAGGACATGGCTTATAATCAGTCTGTTAGAACATGTGAGAGATATTAGTTATTACATGGACAGACGTTCTATAGCTGTTACTTTTCATACATTTCACCATGGGGCCTGTAGTATGTTACAATGTACTTTTTTGGAAAAGGTCTGTTTGCCAGTTTCATCAAACACTTAGAACCATTGTTATTTGAAGAATCAGTTTACATTGTATCATTTGATACTATATCCCCTAGAGGGTTAACTGAGGAGTGTAAGTGGAGGCTGTTTAAGAACATACATAATTAAGTGCAATTGCTTCCTGTATGTCAGGCAATTATGTTTTTTAATGTTGTAATACTTGATGGTAAAACACATTAAAACATTTGCGTGTATTGATGGCTGGTTGTCTGTTGTTTTACTGTCCTCAGTCATTTTAGTTATATTGCTAAGAGGTCAGTGTATGTCTGGCCATTGTGTATGGTGTATCCTGTTTTAGTAGCAGTGTACTGTGTACTTAGTTGTACTGTGTAGGGGGTGGCAGCAGATGTCAGTGGCATGGGTCCCTTTGTATCATTACCAATGTGTTTGTATGTCCATAGACTGGCCCCCCACTTCATTTGGCATGGTCCAGAATTGTACTAAGGTGCTCTTGGCTCTGACAGTGCTGCAAGTTATTGACAACTAACTCATTACTGATTTCACAGTCTTCCTTCCCTATGATAAACTGACTGCACTGCATGCTAAGGTTGAGAACATCATAAAATAGTACAGCTCAGATGGCTTAGTGGCTATATGCTTTGTCTGTTGTGTACAGGTTCAAGCACTGTATATTTTGTTGCAGGCCAGGTGTATGCATGGGTGATTGGACATGTGATATGCACTCACACATCCATTGTACACCAGCTACACTACATGAAGACACATATAATATACCAGACATTTGGCTATTAAAATAATGCTAATTAGTTACCTTTCCTGTAACTAGTCTAGTCCAGATACAGAATTGCTGTATCCAATACTGTATGTTAGCTTCTGAGTTTTGCCCAAGTCTGCTTTTCAATTTGTCACTTAGATATGCTAGTTCTCTCCTCTCCTGCACTTTCAATAGTGTATTACTTTAGCACTTTCCCAGACATCTTGTAGCAAGTATTTTACCACACAAACATGGTAACAGCACTAAGCATTCTATGAATAAACAGCTCTAGTAATTATAATTAATGGCCACCCCTCCAGGCATGTCTACAGGCCAGTTCCCTGTGCTTTCACCTATTAACCTGCTGAACTAGGCTATCCTCAGGCAATGTTGCAACTGCCTCATGTACACTGACAACCCTCACCTCTTACCTCTCTGCACTCCGACTTGCAAGAGATGTACCTATACATCCAAATTGGAAGCCACACACTCCCCAGCCAAGACCAGAATATTTGGTCAAGAGGAGATGGTCAAGACTTGCACCACTCTACATGGAACACACACCAGCATTGCTTTCATATAAAAACACAAACCACACACCCACCTTTGTGGAGGGTCTCAATGAAAAGCTGCATAAACAGCAGAGACCACCAAGGTGGACATGCACTCCACCACTGCCACACAATACTAATCACAAGACACATATGCCTCCTAAACAGTGTGCCACTCAACCAAAGTGCCTAAGGCAAAACAGCATGGATAAAACAATAGGCATAGTTGACTTGAGAGTGAGGAACAGTGCTGTCCCACTCACTAGGCTGAAAAATGAGAAAGTGACAGTCAGCTGGCTGTTAGCACCAGGATCCACCACATAACACACACACTGAGGTCCCCTAACAACAGGTACACATATGACTGTCATTGTACATGTGGGTGTGAATGTCCTTAGACATACTTCCCTGGACTATATGGAAACAGACATGGAGGAGCCCACCGACTATGTAGCCCAGATGGGTATGACCCTAGCCCTGAGCAGTATCCTACCATCACCCAGACTGATACCACAGTACAAGCTTGAAAATGATTGTTCTCAACAATTGACTATGTCTCTGGTATCATATTAAGGGGTTCCACTATCTGTACACCTGAGATGACATGTTTGACAGACCATGATCCTTTGCCATAGATGTCCTGCATCTGTCACCCCTGGGCTTCCAGATACTGCCCAAGGCTCTTGCTACCCCTATAGTGGCTTTTTAGGCAGTGTTCCACAGACCACATTACCACTGTAACAGCTACAAACAAATGTAATTTGAGGATCATACTGCTCAACACTAGAGGTCTACATTTCAAAATGCACTAATTCAAAGCACTCCTTAAACTGGAAAACATCAACATTTGTGCTGTAACAGGGAACTGGTTCAAGGCAGCAGGAAGCACACCTGCACTACCAGGCTATCACTCATTACACACTTGTGTGGGCCCGAAGTTGGACTGCAGCTGCAAGGGTGGTGATGTTTCAATATTCACAACGGATGTGCACACCTCCAGACTGTTAGCACAACATAATGCATCTGAGATACTTCAGGTGCAGCTAACATTGGCTAAGACAGCAGTACAGGTCATAGCCTGCTGTAGGTCCACAAACATGGCCCGAGATTCACTCTCCCCATTCCTAAGCACCCAGGGAATATTAACTTCCAACCTAACACTCATACTGGTTGACATCAACTACCCTATCATTAACTGGAAAAACTACTAATGTACCAATACACTTGGCCAATGCATTCTGGGATTCATTGATTCCAATGCCTTGGACATGCTCATTCTTACTCCCACTAGAGGTATCTACATCCTTGACCTGGTCATTACTAACATGGGCGAATGTTGCTCTACACCAATAGTCAACTCCTCCCTGGTTAGTTACTAACACAAACTAATCACATTGGAATTCCACATCCCTCCCACCTCCACAAAGGTAACCACCATGAAATCTTCTCCAAAGCTAACTTTGGGCACATACAAACAGAGGTGGCTAACTGCATGGCACCCATGCAGACGGAGACTAGTTGCATGACCGCAGAATCTTACACCAATGCACTGTACGAACACACACACAAATGCATAGATCTCGCCATATGCAATACAACCAAGATGCTCTCCTCAGAAATAAGGAAGCCAATCTGGTGGTCTCCTGCCATAAAGAAACCCTTCAACAGAAGGAGGAACTTCATGCTGAATAAGGTGATGTCCCAAGTCTGGGAATACTCTCTTATCAGCTTCACCCAAAGGTTGCGATCTCTCCTCAACACCACTAAAGGTACCTATGAAAACATGATTGCAGCAGATAGTGGAGACAACCACAGGGCCTTCAATAGTAATGTGCAGAATTTCCACAGCACAGTAGCATAACCCTCAGATTATGTATGCTTGTATCTGTTAAGGTGTTTTTTTTCTTTTGGCTTCTGGACATGAACTATAAAATGCACTAAGATGATATTTCTGTCAATATATGTTAGCAGGAAGAGTGTTACTACAACAACCTTCTCAGATTATCTACTCACATCATTTGGATATGTCTCTATTTCCATGCCTTTCTCCCCCCACTTTACCTGGCTTGTTCCACCTTCATTGCACTACAGGGTTGTGAACATACCTCTCCACTGCCAGGCTGTTTGAAGACTGTCCAGGTGTTTGGCCCTTACTTTGTTACTGTTCCACAGTTTCTTTGCATTTCTCTGGGTAACACTGTTATGATGCAAGGATTTATGTCAGTGAAGACTGACTTGCATGTCATTTCCCATCCCCATATCATTCCAACAGTTCTGCTGATACAGTCCCTGTTGCTGTACAACTGTTCAGTTATGAAAGCAATATTCCGATTCTGTCCATATATGTGGCCCATTACCCACCCTTTGTAAAGCCTTTGTTCATTAGTCTTGCACTAAGAGGTTGATATGTATGATTCTGAGGTATGTCTGCACTACATGTTATATGACTACATACATATATATATATATATATATATATATATATATATATATATATATATATATATATATATATATATATATATATATATGTGTGTGTGTGTGTGTGTGTGTGTGTGTGTGTGTGAGCATGCATAGGATCATAGGTGGATACTAGGCTATTGGCCCTAGGATCTATATAAGCCTAGCCAACAGGATTCCCTGGCTTTCGCCACACAAGACAAATAATGTCCGGTGCCCCTCTCGAGCAGACACACTGAGGTGAATCACAGGGTGGGTTTCCTATTTACCATCCAAATGTCACTATTTATCTTAAAGAGGGCTAATGAGTAGCTCTGTGTCACATACATGGGTAGTTTGTTCCAGAGTATGGGATATGTTATGGACAGTAATCTATCCCTTCAGCATGTTCTGCCTATTGTGGCGATAAGGTTTAGCTCACTGGAGCATGTGTTTTGGAGGGACTGGGATTTCATTACATCTAGCATGTCCAACAGCTGTGAGTTTGACATGGCTGTGTATGTTAGGCTGAGATCGGCTCTGAGTAGGCAATATGCAATGTGTTAAAGCTGGTGTATTTTGAGACAGTTTGTATAGGGCATCTGTTTGAGGCTGGTGATCTTCTTTGTGAGGTACTTCTGTGGACTTTCCAGTTGTTGTAGATGTCTTTTGCGGTACATACCAAACAGGCCATTGTACTGTATAATAGGCCTAATGTGGGATGAGTAGGGGGAACAATGCTCTCCTTTGTTCTGGATGAGACACCTGTTGTGATGTGATGTGCCACATAGAAGGATTTTGTGACTACTGTGACAATGTGGTTATCAAAGGAGAGACTACTATCTACCTGTGTCCCTAGGTGTCTTATCACACTTTCAGTGTTAAGTGTTCTAGCAGCTATGAGGTAGTTCATGGGCACAGAGTTTTACCCAAAGGGGATGGCAATGCATTTCCTGGTGTTACATTTGAGGCCATGGCTTTGACACCAGGCATCTGTGTTAGTGAGGCCATTTTGTAGTATGTCCATATCTTTACAGGATTCAGTAATGGCTCCCAGTTTGCAGTCATCTGCGAACTTTGTTAGTCATAGACCCTCTGAGTTAGGCTGAACTTCAGAGAAGTAGATGCCACACAAGAGAGGACCTAGGACTGCACCATGTTGTACTCCACTTGTCACTGGTGTGGAGTTGGATTTGGAGTCTGCTACTTTCATAGTGTGGATTCTGTCTGTAAGCCAGGTGCCAACCCATCTCGTGACATTGGTATGCATGCCTAGTTTAGTGAATTTATCTGTAATTCCAGAGTGGGGGGTGCTGTTGAAGGCCTTGGCAAGGTCTAGGTAGGCTGTGTGGACCACCTTGGCCTTGTCCTTGGCTCTGGTGACTGCTTCAAAGAAGCCAATCAGGTTTAGGAGACGTGATGTACCTTTCACAAACCTGAACTGGGTGGGGTCAACAGTTTGGAGGTTACCTATGTCATTGTTTATTAGTTCCATGCTGATACACTCCATGGTCTTGCAGATCAGGCTTCTCAGGCTGATGGGGCAGTGGTTCCCAGCATCTGTGGTGGCTCCCCCTTGTGGTGTGGGATAAACGTCACTGTGTGCCATTCAGTAGGCACAAAGCTTGAAGTGAGGCTATGGCTGAACATGGCACTTAGGTAGGGTGCCAGTTAGTTATGTGGTTTCTGCTAAACACAGCCTGGGAAGTTGTCAGGTCCCCATGGATGCTGGATTCTTGGCTTTGGAGGATGTGTTTTTTACTTGTGCAGCCATGACTAGAAGGGGCTTTACATTCATCCGGCATTGAGATGGGCCCTTTAGTGTGTGAGAGGGGGGTACAGTTAGCACTGACCTATCTACCAGGATGTTGGCAATATCAGTTGGTTCTGTATATTTAGTGCCATTGTGCTTTAACTCAGGGCAGATCTGAGTGTTGCCATTGAGATCCTTGACATAGCTAAAGAATCCTTTGTGAATGTCTTTAGAATCAGTTGCAATCTTGTTTTTGGTCTCAGCTTTGGTGGATTTTATGAAGGATCTCAGCTTTTACTGAGGCTGATGAGGGAGTTCTTACAATCATGGGGGTTTGCTCTAGTATTTCAACAGTTTCATCCTTCTGTTGTACAGTTCCTTAATGGCAGGGGACCACCATATCAGCTTCCTTTATTTAGAGGAGAGCATCTTGGTTCTATTTGGGATGGCATGATCCACGCACTTGTGTATGTGTCCATACAGTGCATTGGTGTGATATTCAGCAGTCGTACTGCTATTTACCGTCTGCATGAGTGTCATGAAGTTAGCCACTTCTGTCTTATGTAGCATGATGTTGGCTTTGGAGACGTTCTTTACAGTGGTTTCCTTCATGGGGGCTGGGGGCGGTATATATAAATATATATATATATATATATATATATATATATATATATATATATATATATGTGTGTGTGTGTGTGTGTGTGTGTGTGTGTGTGTGTGTGTGTGTGTGTGTGTGTGTGTGTGTGTGTGTGTGTGTGTGTAATATGTGTATATGTATATATTTATATATCTCCCATCATTTATATATATATATATATAAACACACGCACACACACACACACACACACACACACATATATATATATATATATATTTTTTTTTTCTTCCTTTATATTTAATATGTATATATCTATATTATGACTGTATGTTTTCATATATATGTTTCATCAGACATATATATATATATATATATACACACACACGACACGCAAAGGTTTCCATGAAGCTTTCTCCCTAATGTTGTGTGCCTCTATTGCATGATATGTTTGAAAAGTGCAACATTATTTCCTACAGATCAGCTGGTGTAGTGGTACATTCATCTGACTTTAATGTTCAGGGTCATAGGTCCATCACTTGGGACTGCTGTTTTCGTTTATTAATGTTAAATGACCTGAATGCAGGATATGTTCATTAAAGCACTACAAATTCTCATAGGTCAGATGGTGTAGTTGTATGTTGCTGTGAGTATTGAGGACACCATCCTGGGTTTGAGACTTAACAGGGTTGACTATTTTGTTGCTGGGCAGAACAAGGTTTGATGGATACAAACTGATTAAGGCACATTTATGCATATCATAATATGATGATATATTTAAGCAATAACTCACAGCTGGGTGTGGATAATGCTGCATTTACCCACAGTTGGTATGGCTTGGTCATAAGGACAATGCCCTCATGACCAAACAATGCCAACCGTGGGAAAATCCAGCATTGCCCACACCCAGCTATGGGTTATTGCTATTATACAATGACATTATTTAAGCAATACAATACTTACTTTTCTTAAATAATGTCATTGTATCATGCCTCCATGCTGCCCTTTCATGGTTTGCAGTATCCTGAGCCATTTCTGATGTACTGCACATGCGTGCGGGACATGTTCACACAATTATGCAGTACATCAGTGTTGTGCAGACGTAGCAATGGAAACAGGGGGATCTCGATTGCTTTTTTTTAACACATCTTGGTATGTTATACGAGTTGATGAACTCATATAACATAGTGAGATCTATTAAAAAGGGAACAGAGATCTCTGTTGAATGAAAGATCTCCATTGCATTTGTTTATGATATCTTGCTATATTATACAAGGTCTTCAACTCATAAGACATAGCGGGATATGTTAAGAAATCAATGGAGATCTTCATTTCCCCATTACTATCTCTGCATAGAAAAAATGAAAAACAGTAAATATACAAATGGAAATAGTCCAGGCAACCAGACCTTTTTCCATTTGCATACTCTCGGATTTACAACGGGCACTCTGCTTGGGCTGACCAATTAGCGTAATCATTTTTGTATGTTAATGGCCTGTCATATAATATAAAATAAATATTTACATACATATTTATAATTTTACGTTTACCTTCCATGACATCTCCTTATATGCTTTCATTACATTATATTCTTCTGTGACTATACTGTATGGGGCACATGTGTTTATATGGGGGTTTCATATATTTTCTACACTGACATCTCACTTTGAGAACTGCTACACTACCCTGGTTGACAAAAAATAATTGCTACATAATTTAAGTTTACTAAAAGAAGTTTGACACTAATTTCCTGTCTAAGGACTTGAACCATGAACACCTGTATATAAAACTGTAATACAAACCACTACACTATCCAGGCTTGGAAAGTGCTGTGGTCTATTTTCATTTAGCTACTATGGGATGTTTAAGCTGTAATGTACACACCCACATAGTTACACCTAAACATCCCTTAGGGCACTGAAAACTAAAGATATATTATTTTATTTAATTTAGGTTATAAGTGTGTGTATTCTGGTGTTCTGACAACTACTTGGGACTGTGTTTGTGACATAATGGCAATGACTGGGCTTTCAGGATTCTGTGCATGTTTCATTCTGATGCATGACATGTTCAGTGTGGGATATTTTTTTTTTGTGGGGCTGTGGTTGTGCTTTTGTACATTTGGGGGATTTATCCCGTTATGTGTGCATTTGCACACACTTCCAGCAGCATACCGTTCAACCTCTTAATGCAAAAAATCTGGACAAGGCTTGACAGTATGGGGGTAGAATTAGGGACATTATTTAAATATTGCTCTAATAAACTTTAGAAAATTGCTAGCATACCAGGATTTGTTTTAATATACTTTTTTTCCTTCAGAAAATGTATATTAAAAATCCTGTTACACTAGCGACTTTCTAAGTTTATAAGTGCAATATTTAAAATATGTCCCTTTTGTACACCCATTATGTCAAGCTTTGTCCAGCTTTTTGCATTAAGAAGCTGAGAGGTACATACTTGTTATGTACAGTGTCTGCAGACACTGGGCAGGATTCACGAAGCCTCCGTGTAAGAGTTATAACTCATACACGGAGGCTGCAGTTAAACGGAGTGATGTCAGCATGCTCTGCATATTAATGAGAGCATGCTGAATCACACTTAAGGCCAACACGGTCCATGTAAGACAGTAGGGGGCGTGTCCGTAGGCCGAGCCCTGTAAGCGGACACGCCCCCAGAAGAGGAAAAGTACCCAAAGTAAACACCCACGACAGAGTCCACGGAAATGTGAATAAACAGAACACAACACATGCCCCCACAGACTATGAACAGAAAACATATAAATAAACATGTTTTATATATTTTTTAAATTGTAAAAATGTTTAACCGTGAGAGCGCTTTATGGGCGTGCCGTGGCGCAGCTACAGTTAGCAGTCAGTGGGAAAGCATATAAGAACTAAATATGCAAAATAAGCCAGGAAGCAATAGCGTAGCGGTAGAGATGTTGGCTGAAGAGCAGGCAGTCATGGTTTGAGCCCCCACAACACCAATTTTATTTTCTGCAAAATAAGCAGGAAACAAGTCCCTGACAAATATGTACACATAAAACCACAATTTATGTAAAATGTAATGAAATAGCCCATTTATATTGAAGACATGTGAGGTAATAAAAGAATAAAAAATGCATGTGCATGGTGTGCATCTTTGGCGTTTGGGTGAGCAGTCACACACGCTGACATCGGTATTATTGGTTTAGACTGCTTTGTGTTTCTACAGTTTAACAGAGTGAGTGCATCTGCCCGTAGATGAGCAGTGGTTTAACTGGTGCAAAATGAGTGCCCGTAGCTGAGCAGTGGTCTAACACACTAAATCTATGTGCCCCTAACTGAGCTGAGCGTAATATGCGTGCCGATAGCCAAATGAAGCTTAAACCAGCATACCCTGTTTGCGCAGAGCTGCGCACCGCGCAAACAAGCTAACCGACGGGCAACGTTGAGCAAGTCGTATCAAAACTGCCTTTACACAGACACACCCCTCAGCATGTCTAGACAGTCATGAAAAATAAAAAGCAGTGGCCAGGTTCGAACCCAGGATACTATACACCATAGTCAAGGTACAGAACCACTAAGCCATGACAGCAGTACCTAGAAATGCAATAATAGCTAATATATAGGAATGAATACAAACTACAGCATGACAATGCAGGTTTACTGAAGTTGATACAATTCCAAAATGGCCAATCACAGATATGTGCGGGAAAAACAGACTATATAAGCCCCATAGGCGGGAATACACAACATAAACGATTGTAGAACTGACCTGCAGGCAGAATGACAGGAGTAGGAGAGGGTAGTTGCTTCCGAGCACAGAAGTGGGGTGTTGAGGAGTCCAGGTACATGGTCTGGCTCCTAGTCCATAATCATGAGGCACAGCTCATGCAGGGCCAGGTCCTCTGGGGAGCATACAGGGCCGAGGCGTGGGACCGGTTGGCTCATGATCTCACCAGTGCCACAGGGATTCCAAGGACTGGTGAGCAGGTCCATCACCACCATGCAGACCTGAAGAGACGCAAGCAGGACCAACTGAACCTTTGGATCCAGGAGGCCCGGCAAACACCCAACGCCCCACTACTGAGTAAGTAACATTTAATTATGTAGGTAAGAAATTAAACTAGCTGATATTATGGAGATGTATATTCCAATATTACTTCATTTATATTACAGCTGCAGGTGTCTGTTTTGAGAACCGCAGAGCCTATGGCGATAAGCTGGTGCGGTTGCACCACCAGGCAGGTCAGTAATCCACTACCAGTAACCGTAAAGAAATATAAAAGTATGACAGTCAGCAAAAGAGTGCAGTGTAGTCAGTAAGGAATAAAATCTGCAAGTAACAGTGTGAAAGTGTCTGCAAGTCATGCTTGATTACAAAAAGTGTATTTCAGCCTGTAAGTTAAACCGACAAATGAAACTCGAAGGTGTTAATATTACTTTCTTTACCCCACCCTATAACCACATATAACCCATTCCACGTGAAAATGGTATGTGCAATCACAATTAACACCCCTGGACATTTGTCCTGTTGGGTCATATATATCTGCATGTCTGTTGATGCATCTGCCCTGTTCATACATCCGCACCTGATGGCCTGTTGCCATCAATTAACCCTGCATGTTGTTGGACTGTGTATTTCTGTTCAAATTATGCATGTGTTATGCACGCTGTTCAATGGTGTGAATATCTGGGTGTTTGGTTAATGGGAATACTAATGCATGCTGTTACAACTAATTGTGAATGGTATTATATGTCACTAACCCAAACTGTCATGACATAATGCAAAACATAGGACGACAGGGAAGGCGGGTTCCAGCGGACCCACCTCTCCCACCTCAGCTGGCGGGTGCACCTGGCACTAGTGCCGAGTCCGGACCCTCCTCCGGTGGCCCTGTGCCACCTGCGGGTGGAAGCGCTGCAGGGGATGGGGCTCGCCCCCCTCTGCAAGTGTGGCCGGAGGAGAACCACCACTCACCCTCCGTAGCGTCCGGACTGTGGTGCGTAGGGAGATTCGGGACTCTGTTCTTGAGCTCCTATGCCAGCTCGAGGCATGGGTGGCGCAACTAACGGGCATGCCTGTTGCCCCGCCTACACAGCCCCCAGCACAGCCCCGTCCTGGGCAGTGAAGGAACAGTGGCAACTGCCTATGGGTGGGGATATCAGTTCCACTGTTGCCATCTGTGGGCTCATGGGCTCTGGATATCCAAACCTCCGTCCCCATCAATTGTGTAACCCCCCCACACGTGTCATACACCGCCCTTGTATGCGTCTTGTTTGTCTTGTCTGTTTACCTACCCAACCTACCTCTCCAGCTGTACCGACTTCCTTCACCTGACATACCACTCTCACCTGAAAAAAAAAAAAAAAAAAAAAAAAGGGCACACTGTACCCACAAAAAAATTCTGCCCCATACATAGCTGCCCATTCCGCACACATGTCTGCTGGACATGGAACCTATCAATTACAATTGGCTGTACAAGTATTATTGTTGTCCTGACACCTCTCTCAGGGGTGGAAGGTTTCAAATGTCACACCAAATTACATACATATGCACAACTGTTGCTGATGAAGAAATGGGCAGCTATGGGCCTTACCTACATCCCTCCTGCACATCCCAAGCTTGTTTCCCTACTGTCTTACCGTCTTTGTGACCCCTTTTTCACCACTTTCCTGTCTCCCCATTTTCTTTTCTTTCAAAGAAAATAGCGTGGGTGTGTGCCAGAGTAAGCACCGTTAAGCGGTTGTAAGCAGGTGTGCGCGTGTGTGCGCGGAGCTAACCGCCAGTGCACATGCGTGAGCTCTGCGCAAACCAGCGCTAACCCGGTTACAACTGCTTAAAAGTGCCTTAGTCACTTTGATTGACAGGTCCTGTACTCAGTTCAAAAGAAAAATAAAATCCCACTGTCAGTCCCGAACCCAGGACCTTGGAAACACTAGTTTGTACGACCTACCACTAAGCCAAGACTCTTATACAAAAACATTGTGCTAAAATAAATATAACATGTAATAGTAGGGATGACTGTAAAGGGAATATAGGATGTGTAGTACACAAAGCATGTCTTTTAAAATTACTGTCAAAACTACTGGATTTCCATAATAGTAGTGTGTGAACAGAAACAGCCATGCTAGTTGGCAGCTTGTAGATAATAAGGTCAGTTAAAGTACATAGATATATGTATGCATATGTACATATATATATATAAATATATATCTATATATAGTTGTAGGAGTCAATGTGCATACACACTTGCTACAGGGAACATGAGAGAGGAATGGAGAATTGTGAATATACAACACAGCCTGAAGCATGAGAGAGATAGTAACCTTTACACTCACAGAACACTGTCCACAGCATACCAGCATGGTGCCCGCCCTCACAATCTGAAAGGGCAACGCCTATCCCACATACCCTTTTATAGCACTGACCTGAAATCACAGTGAGAACTGCAATCAGTACACAACTGGCTGTATGCAATTAGAAAATGCTGGCTTACAACTGGTGCAGAGGCCATCACATGGACCTATGCAGATACCTACAAAAGCATCCAGTGCTAACACTCCCCACATGCAATACATTCATTGCATTGTCTGTAAGCAGACAGAGGGAGAGCGAGAAGTGAGAGAGAGAGAGAGAGAGAGCAAAAAAAAAAAAATAAAAAGCAGACACTGTGACTCTGTCACCCGAAGCTGTCAGCACTGACAGTAGCAGCAGCAAGCAGAAGCTGTGGTAATGCAACCAGCTGCGACAAACAGAGGTAATGCAAAGTAGCAGGTTAATAGTGTGCATACTGTGAACCCTCCAAATGTGTCATAGGTCTGTATCCATAGGTATGTCCATGTGATATGTTGTGTGTACGTAGTTCCACCAAAAGGGGATGACCATACATCACATGTCAATCAGTCATAGGCCATGATCCTGGCAGCATTTGTCTGTACGTTGGCCCAGCAATGGCTGTAATGACTGCTTTGAAAGGTCAGCCAGGTTCAAAAGTCAGGATCAGCCCATCCCAAAGGCACACTGGCTGGGAACAAGTGTCTGCAGGTACCCGATGTCACTGCATATGCATCCCATACTGCATAATTCCCTAGCTTAGCAGACCAGGCCTGTTATGCATATGATGTGGTAATTCCCAGGGTCAGTCGAGGTGCCTCCATAGTGGTGTGGGACCACTGTTGCTGTATGCCACTGTCCAGGTACATATCCTGTAGTACGGCCAAGATAAACTATCAGTGTTATATGCGGTGGTATGTCCTCTCGGAGTGCCGGTAGCACACATCCAGGGGTACCACGAGGTCACAGTGATGCTGTGTGTTCTCCTCTGCTGAGGGCGGCCCTCATCTGGACATGTGAGATGATAGGGAGGTTACATCCAGCTGGGATAAATATTTTAAAGGTGGGGGAGAAGGAGGGGGGATATGTGCACCGAACATGTCTGCAAGATTGTTGCCAATATCCGTGTGTTTGGTGAATGTTAAGTAGGTGTGGATTAACACAGAGCATATCTGAGGCATGTGGTCCATATGTGTAACATAACTGAAGAAGGCCTTGTGGTCATCCATAGTGTTTGTGTCCATTTCCCTCCCAGAGTAGGCCGTGGCTGTTGTTATGATGGACCGTAGCGTAGTACCAGTGCTGTCCACAGATGTCTTCCCTTAATGTGAATGTGCTCTGTCCTGCAGTAGCCTCCTGCTATTGTTATACAATCTGCCTCTGTCTGGGGTCCACCGGACAGGATGCCTAACCTTTGTGCATAGGGTCTGGGTTAGACATGTGTGTGCAAGTTCCATGCAATCCATGGCATGTCCGTGGTAAGCATTTGCAAAGGGGTCAGCAGTGTGGCTTGTGGCTTCCACTGGCCCAGTGTGCTGCATGGATACCATCTCAGTCCCAGCAAGTGAATAACTGTCTAATCATATACATATCAAAGTAGTCTACTGTGCTGGTGGTGGTGGTGGGATATGTATATCCAGGCCGAGTAACGTCTGTCCACATCACAGTAGTGGATGGTGTCCCACATACAGTACCTTGGGATGAACCCCCAGAGTGAGGTTGTGCATTGCACCTGTCAGTGTGTGCTGACCGATGGGGCATGCTACTATGTTGTGTGAAATGTGGCAGGTATTGTTGCACAGGTGTTGGCTGAGCACTGATATCTGGCCATGTACCGGTGTATCCACCACGACACACACACATGCAACATATGGGAGTAGTAGTATATCACTACACATGAGTATCATGTATAGTAAGTGTGCCATATATTGCTGACATGGTCTGCTGATATCCTGTCTGTGTTCTCTTCCAGGGAGATGGGGCAACAGCATAACCCCGCCTACTCTGTGGCGGAAGATGAGGAGATCCACCAGAGCCTGGTGCGGGAGTATGACATCCTGTTTTCCCGCACCAGTCAGAATCAGCAGGAAAGGGCTGCACTGTGGCAAGACCTTGTCCGTAGGGTAAATGATATTGGCACGCATAACAGGACATATGAGCAGGTACGCCATCACTGCAGTGATTTAATCCGAAGTGTCCGGCAGCGTGCATCAGATATCCACAGGCAACAGGTCACCACAGGAGGTGGGGTGGCCACACATCCCCCCCTCACCAGACTGGAGGGGCTACTCCTAAGTGTTGTGGCTCCAGCCCCAGAACACCAACAGCAGTACACCTGCATTATGATGGAGGCTGGTTCCACACAGCAGCACGACATGGAGCATGCAGGTAATATGCCATATGTACACCTGACTGTTCTGTACACTGTATCATATGCAATATCAATGGCACAGTTGTGCCCACTGACATTAATCTCATAATTTCTGCAGGTCCCTCCAGGGTTACAGCAAGACAGGCCATCCATGCTGGTGAGTGTGTTTAACATAACCTATAATAGTGCTGATAATGCTAGTTATCCTGCCTGTACATCCTTTGACACCATTGTCCCTAGGTGATGGACAGGATACAGTGGGCATAGACCAGGGTAATGTGGTACCTGTGGCACATGCGCCCCCACACAGCAGCCATGGGCAGGGTCCTCCGATGCTCATATGTGTCCATATGCCGGCAGCAGCAGCAGCTGGCAGTCGGCGCAGATGACAACAGGCTTGAGCACGCCCCCATAGTGCCAGCAGCAGCCCCAGCAATGCTGGGTCTGTGCTGTCATCGGAACGCCCCAGGAGACCACATGCACGTGGCTCTGGACAGTCCCAACAGGGACTTGTGTCCAGTCAACACACTCCCACTTCTGATGACAGTACCCAGTCTGGCTTTGTACTGGATACGGTCCAGCACCCTGCCAGGCACAGGTACCGTGTCCGTGCACACAGACACTGATCTGTATGGCCTGCCAGGTGCAGTCTGTGGTTGTCCACAAACCCCTGTATATGGCAGCCATGAGGTGGAACTGTGCGCGTGCATACACACATGCGAAATGTTAACACCTAGGGCAACCACATACATGCACACACTGCACCAACACTGCCCCACCCTGTACTGCTGCCCCTCACCAACACACATACACACACATGTCAATTGGTGGTATCAGTGGCTGACTCAGGCATACCTAATCCACACCCTGTGCATATGATGACACTGTGCCACCTCCTGCAATCTCCAACATCATTGTGGGAACAGGTAAACATGTTGCTGATGCACAGGGTGACTACATAGAAGTGTATTAGTAGTATCATGTTGGTAACAGTACAGTGTGCTGCTATGACTGTGTGTTTATCCCAGCATGCCTGCTGCAGTAACTGTATGAATGTCCTGAATTGTTATCTGCACCCATAGTACTTACCAAAGTATAACAGCTGCACATAATTGCATGCCGGTGGTAAGGTTGTCAACAGATAGCCGCATACATGGGTAGCACAGGGGGAAAGCTAACGCAAGTAGTGATATGCAATGGTGGACATGTACAGTAATGGTGTCAAGTTGCCCACAACGACTATGCCATGTGGATGTTCGCGCATGTAGATATGTGTGCAGTACCAATGTAATCCAAATCACAAATAAGTATGACATAATATTGGTTCTACCATGGGCATCTGTGCTGCATATTCCTGGGTACATGTTGATAGTGCCTACATATTTGCATTGTTACTTACTGTTATTGTTACCCCTTCTTTGTTGTATAATGTACTACTTCCAGCCCTGTTTACTGTAGCTTTGTTTGCATGCATGTTCGCTTGGGGTCCCCTGGAACACTGCTTACACCTGCAATGCAGAGTTACAGTGCTTCTGTAGACTTCTAGTGACATCTGCATAGCGTACGATATGTATGTCAACTTTACACATGACAGAACGTCACTGTCTGTCCTGTACGCATGTACGTTGCCTGTGACACATTGCACACGTCTTACCTGGCATTTACCCATGTGTGCAGTCATATATGTCAGTGCTATGAAACAGTAGCGGTACACCCACACATACACACCTTCAGTATGTTGTTCCCCATTGGCCCTATGTGTTGGTACTCACCATGGCAATCACACTACTAGGGTAGCATGTGCAAAGGTAACCTGTGAATCGCCTCTATGGTCCAGTTGTGGTTTATGTGAGTCATGTGTCATTGTCACAGCTGCCACATGTATGCAGTCAGCCATCACCCTTGGCCAGGAACGTACAACACATGTGTGGGATGCCACCACACAGCCAATCTGGGGACTGGTCTCTCTGAACCCAGTAATGCCATACCCTGTCAGGTGGCATGTCATATATACTACGTCCAGGACAAACGTCAACCCCAATCCCTGCTGCTACTATCGATAATACCCCTGAAGATGTTCCTGATAGTTTTGACCAGTTCTTTACTGAGACATTTCAGGCCCTAGCTAGCCATCTACCTCCTAGCTCCCCTGGTCCTGAAAGTAGCACCCCTAGAAAACTACTTGCGTCCAGCTGCCAACCAGTCACCACTTCACTTCTCCATACCTTGATTGTAACAGTGAAACCCACTACACTTTCTGCTGAACAACTCCCTGCCGAGTACCTATCAAAACCAGATGATGCTATTGCTTACCCCGTCTCAAAGGTAATCAAAGGAACCATGTTAGAATCTAACTTTCCCACCATCTGGAAAATGTCATATGTAATCCCACTTCACACAGGAGGCAGCTCTACTGAAGTCTCCAATTATAGGCCAATAGCTATACTCTCTCCACTTGCAAAGATTATGGAAACTTTCGTCATAGACAAGTCATGCACCACCTAATCCAAACTCGCATTATGGCAGACACTCAGCATGGCTTACGTCCTCATCACAGCACTACGTCAGGCCTCCTAGCCTTTACTAACACCATAAGCCATACTTGCAACAATAATTATATATCCGCAGCCCTCTTTTGGATATTTCAAAGGCATACGATATGGTTGATCACCAACTTGTACTCCACACCCTGCAAAGACTGTCTAGATACTGGAGCCTTCCAATGGTTTCAATCCTACCTGCATGGTCGACAGCAGGCTGGCTTCTGGCAGAACAAACTCTCTAACCTTCTACCTAACACCCTCAGAGTACCACAAGGCTCTATACTAGGGCCCTTGCTGTCCTCCATCTTCATTAACGACCGTTATACTGTCATCCCAAAAGTCAGCTGTATCCAATATGCTGAATACTCTACTCTGATCTGCTCAGCCACATCTCCAGTAGAGTTATGGTCAGCTACCCAGACCACCTTTAATACAATAGCAAACTGGCTTTCTGAACATCGTCTGATCCTAAATCCCAATCAAACTAAACTGCTGTTATTTCACCAACACGTAGGTCTACCACTTTCACTGTTACCATAACATCAACTGATGGCACAATAATCTCCTGACCCATCTCCGAAACTATTAGGTGTCATCATAGACAATAATCTCAAATGTGACATACATGTTAACCAGATTATCAAAGCCATCAATAGAAAACTAGGGTCACTTTACAGAATTAAAGCCTTCCTAGCCCCTCCAGCTAAAGGTGCCATAGCTCGCTCACACCTTGTTTCAACCCTTCTGTATGCATCCCTCTACTCTCGAATATGAACAAGACTGTCCTTAACAAACACTCAATTTGCTACAACCACATTGCCAGGTTTGCCACTGGGCTGCCTTTTAGGACACATCATTGCATCAATCTAAATCAGCTTGGTTTGGCAATACCCAGCCTAATACAGTATAACCAACTGATTATGGCCTATAAAATCCTCTATAATCCAGACAATACTCCTGCACCTCAAATATTATCACCCCCTATAATAATCCTAGACTGCTTCGATCCTCTAACAAAGTACTACTTCAGACTAGCAAGTTTAATAACACAGCCGGTGATCCTCTCTTTGCAAACCCTGTAAGTAGATCCTGGAACTCACTTCCAGCTGATATTACCCTACTGTCCACCTTAGGTCAATTTAACAGTAGACTCAAACAACATTTGCCACTTAACTGGCTATATCAATGTATCAAGCCTGGCTAACTCGAATGTGTAACTTCTGTGAACCACTTTACTGTGTAATTTTAATTTAATCCTGACTTGTGCTCAGGTCTAACATTAACCTGTGGAACATGTTTGACTTGCTTACTTATGTAATCTCTGTAAATAATCTGTTTGTAATATGTAATGCTAGTATTATGTAATGCTGTATCTGCTACCCTCGTAGCTTGTCTCCACGGGCCTCCCCTGGAAATGGACATGCATCCAGTTGGGCTATCCCAGTCAACAAATGTAGGATAAATAAATAAATCAATACAATATATTACAGTGACGACAATACCAGTCAGACATTGACACACACTGACAGCATGCTGAACACACTGGGGCATACGTGGGGACTCAGACTAGCAGCCTGCCTGGGCATCACACACCTCCGCAGCTGACACACAGGCATATGTTCCGTCGGAACAGAGCACATGCCATACATGGCACGCACATCCCCTGTGCCACACACTCACAGCATGTAGGGCTACACAACACACCTGCTACAGACGTGTCAGGTACCTGTCTTGTGTGCTGCACTGGGGTCCCGCTCAACAGGCTGTATCTGGTGAAGGTCACAGTGATATGACTCAGGGGCACTATGGTCCACCACAGCACACATGCATACAGGTCAGTCAGAGGCATGGACAGATATGACTCACTCATTGATCGTGCCAGTGTGGCTGCCTGAGACATACCTCTCTGGACTACATGATAGGGAACATAGAATGGATCTCTCAGCATGTGGCACAGGCCAGTATGAGCCTGATGTTGGTTGCCAACATACACTCACCAGGTATTCTACCACTATATGTGGGAAGGGTGTTGTATGTCTACATTATGCTCAGTCTCCACTGTCATTCATAGGGTATCTACTGGCTGTCAACGTGTGCTTACATGCTAGGGAAGCCACAATGATGTGCACGGGTCATCTTGCACGTGACACCCATGGCCCAATGTATAATGGCAAAGCTCCTTGGTACACACATACTGCCTTATGCTGCAGGACATGGTTTACATAGCGACCTCCGTGGGTATCACACAGGTTAGGACACTAACAGTGCTGCTACACAACAACAGCAGTGTACACCGGAAGATGCATGCACCAGACACTGCCCTCAGCACGGTGAACTGCAATGTCTGTGCAGTACCAGATTCATGATTCATGGCTCACAGGTGTTACCCATCACTGACAGGTTATGCCCCATACCATGCCTGTCGTCCCCTACACATGTAACACACATGGATAGGGGGGTGGTATCCCAAGGTAACACAGATACACACACCTCCAGGTTGTTGGCACAGCACAAGCCATCAGGGCCTACTCATGTGCAGCTGACAGTGTGTCGGACTGCCATCTGGTTCATAACCTGGCACACACAACCCTCACATACACAGGAAGACCACCTATCCTCCATAACAACACCGGCAATATGACAGTCCCATGAACTGTGTTTATAAGGCCGTACTGCATCCAGCCAAACATTGTGTGTGAGCATTACTGTAGCTACAACACAGTAGTTGAAGAGTTCACAGCATGTGGTCACCGAATTGCAGTGGAATGACATGTTACCACTACCACAACAGGTGGGAACATGCAGCACCTGTACATCAACTACATGTACACTATATGGCCCAGACCAGATGTGTATCCCCTGCTGTAGGTCTTTCACCATATACACCCACACTGTATAGGGACATACCACGTGCGGACCCTGCACAGTAAGACACAGTCATATTGGTATACATTGCAAATACCATTTATCCACACGAAGCATGTGCCAGACATGGTAACTACTGCAGGTCACAGGTATTTATGTGTATGTGTCACACACACATCATGTGTGCAATGCCATTGCTGGTTTAGGCAATGGCATGCATTGTTATGTAGAAACACCCACACAAGGTCATACTGTGTGACACAACCACACGTGACAGTTGTGGGTTACCAAAACATACCTATCTGTACTCTGACAATGGTAATAGACACAGTAGCAGAGCACACTATTGGCATTACTAGCCAACTAGCCCTGTTTGGCTGTGCTGATAGTGTGGTGACATCCCCTGTGTTTACTGGGGGAGTATGCAGCATCTGGTGTATTGTAGTATTTGCCAAAAGGATCTGTTCTCTCACACTTGCATTTACACACACCCTACTACCCCCACACACATGCCATTTGCAGGATTCATTCTCCTACCTAACTAAGTCATGACACGTAAGAGAGACGCATTAGCTAAGCGCACTATTCGGTTTACTAGATAGTTCCTCTTCTCTGGCTATACTTATAGGGTGCTGACAACATCAGTATTTTGAAAGGGTAATGTGCATCAGGTAGTGTGATCTCCTGATTGCCAAAACTAACATGTTTTTCATACGGAAATGCACACACACGAACTCCCCACATCCAAACACACACACATGCCATTTACAGGTTTCAAACTCCTACCTAACTACATTACGATACTTAGGAGAAACGCATTAGCAGAGTGCGCTATTCACATTACTGGGAGGCTTCCTTTCTCCTGCTGTACTTATAGGGTGCTGACATCATCTGTGTTTAGAAAGGGGAGTGTGCATCCTGTAGTGTGTTCTCCCAGTTGCCAAAAGGGGGATTTTCCTCACACAAATTTGCACACACACAGCAACCCCCCTCATCCAAACACACACACTTGCCATTTGCAGGATTCAAACCACTACCTAACTATGTTATGACACTCAAGACAGACGCATTAGCAGAGAGCGTTATTCGCATTACTGGGAGGCTTTCCTTCTCCTGCTGTACTTATAGGGTGCTGACATCATCTGTGTTTAGAAAGGGGAGTGTGCATCCTGTAGTGTGTTCTCCCAGTTGCCAAAAGGGACATTTTCCTCATACATATTTGTACACACACAGTAACCCCCCTCATCCAAACACACACACTTGCAGGATTCAGACCACTACCTAACTATGTTATGACACTCGAGATGGACGCATTAGCAGAGCGTGCTATTTGCATTACTGGGAGGCTTCCCTTCTCCTGCTGTACTTATAGGGTGCTGACATCATCTGTGTTTAGAAAGGGGAGTGTGCATCCTGTAGTGTGTTCTCCCAGTTGCCAAAGGGGACATTTCTCTCATACATATTTGCACACACACAGTAACCCCCCTCATCCAAACACACACACTTGCTATTTGCAGGATTCAAACCACTACCTAACTATGGCATGACACTTGAGGTGGACGCATTAGCAGAGCGTGCTATTTGCATTATTGGGAGGTTTCCCTTCTCCTGCTGTACTTATAGGGTGCTGACATCATCAGTGTTTAAGGGGAATGTGCATCCTGTAGTGTGTTTTCCCAGTTGCCAAAAGGGACATTTCCCTCTCACACACACAAACCCCACTCACCCACACACACACACACACACACTGAGCATTTGCAGGATTCAAACCCCTATCTAACTATATTATGACACTTGAGGGAGACGCATTAGCAGAGCGCACTATCCGAATTACTGGGCATCTGTTCTGCACCTGTAGTATTTCTAGGGTGCTGACATCTTTATTTCCACAGAGGTATGTAGATGTAGTACTACCTGTCAGGTGGGGGATAGCATATATATGCATTGGCAGCCACCTACGCCAGGGTCAGATATGCACATCGCACTGGCAGGTTATGTTCTATACCATGCTTTGGGACCACAGGACCTGTAACACACAACACAACCAGTCCAGAACACCACACCCACATCCAGGACACACACTTAGCTTCCCTGGGAACAGTGCCAGGATATGCAGGTATTCACATACACCATTCCAGTTGTTAACATCAGGTACAGGCATATTGTGTGTGAGAACTACTCAGGCCTCTACCACTTTACCCTACCGCCACTACAATTTGTGGGTCCATGTGCTATGGCAGAACCAGACACCACAGCCACATGGGTGAATACATATTGCACCTGTCCATCTGCAACGTGGGTACTCACTGTTCCACACCAGAGGTAGACCACCATTGTTGATATCTGACCATGACCACCTTTCCCTGGACATCCATATCTCATCTCCACCCCCAGGCAAGGTTGTCACTGCACACAAACTGTGTTTCGCACAAGCAGACTCTACACTTGTGTAGACTGGGGTGGATGACTTCAGAGGACCCATGCTGGAGGACTATACTGGCCACTCAGCATAATCCTTGACACTTGTATCCTATGAGCATGTGTACAGTTTGCATTGGTCATGCTATCCCACATATACCCATGACTGCTCCACAACAAGACACCTGTCAGCTGTACACCGGCCATATATGCGCCGTTCAACAGACAGAGCGACCTAATACATTGCAGAGCTGTAGCCCACAGAGGGAGGATATCTGTGGACGGTTCCAGCACGGCACTTCATTCACACATACTCATTACAACACAGTGTTGACAGTGGAATCGTCTAGAGAATGCAGATAGGGCTCCCCTCAGTCTGTTATTGACGGACACCTACTGTCAGAGATCCTCAGCAACCCTCTCACAGCAGACACCGACAACATGGCTGTGGCTTAGCACATTCAATCCCTGAGACCTCCACGGTGCTCCTGCTTGACAGAGGCACAGCTCACTAGCCTCACATGTTGCCTTCTGTGACCTACTTTACAGTGGCATGGTAGCCTACTATCCTGGGGATGCAGATGCCAAGCACACTCTGGCTGAGCTGCCATTCCCTGGGGCAAGAAGCCTAGTATTGACCTCTACACCCATATGTTCAATTGTCGGATGCACAATATTTGTTGTGCTGTTCTACTGTTTTCAGGTCTTTATTGCCATAGTATTCCCTGTTCCTATGACCAACTTGTGTATCTGTGGCAGATGTTTGCATATGACGGCGATCCACTATATCACTTATGTCTCTGTGGTCATTTACTGTGTGCACTGGGCTGATTGCTGTGTTGTGGTTGGTTCCTGGACTGACACGTACAAATACCAGATATGTGTGGCCAACTGCTACACGGAGATATGGCCTAAGTGTGTGAGCATGCCCAGTTCAGCCTTTCCATGGCATGTTGTCTGACATATGCCTCATTTATCAAAGTGTGCGAGCATGCCCAGTGTGAGCTTTCCATATGTTGCACTCTGAAGTCCAACACCTATTTGGGTGTGTGTGACCTTTGACATTATCGCACGTTTATGATTGTGTGCTGGGTGTCATGTTGTGTACTAACTGGCCAACTGCTTCATGTCTGCCACAACAGGGATTATACTGTGCCTGCAGGAATTGCATGGGATACTTTGCAGACAGTTCTCAACATACTTTCATAATGACCTAACACTGTAGTACCGTATAGTGTACTGGTTCGGTACTTTCACTGTAGTGGACAGTATCCTGGGCTTTAGTCCTATCACTGCTTGACATCTTCATAGTGAGCACAACAGACTGTGTAGGGGCCAGTTGTGCACATATGACCATGTTGCAATATGTTCAGATATGGACTACCTACACCAGGCTCGTCCAACATTGCTAGTGTATTCCACAACATGAGTGGACATTGGCAAACACTAGCGATGTTCCGTAGGCCATTTCTGATGGTAGTCACAGGGTGTGTTTGTCCTTCGACACACATTGTAACTGGAGTTTGCCATTACATATGTCATGGTTGGTATACTGTGCCTCTGTCTACCGCTGACATAACAGTGATACCCAGGGTAGCCTACCATCTCCCATACACTCATCAGGATGCCTCTTGAGTGTCGATGTGTGGCACTCTGGCTGACCTGTACCAGGAGTTTACTGAAGTGTGGGGGTGCCTTCTGTGTTATGGATCATTCTGTACAGCTTGTCCTATGTATGTCAGTCCTGGGGTCCAGGTCTCTCATGTGCATAGCTCACTGCCATTCAGATTGTACAAGGTGCAACATGTTCATTCATTCCAGGTTGGACATGGCTTCATACATCAGGCACAGCTTTCCTGTAGCTGGGAAGGATGGCGGTGTGTGGGGCTGCAGTTTGTTTACTCAGGCAACACATGGCATCTGTTCAGGCTCTTTGCTACCCCTGGTGGGGTACTGTTGTGGACTTTACAGTTGTTGGAGGTGTCTGCTGCAGTATATCCCACAGGGGCTGTTGTAGTCAGTTGTGATGCTGATGGAGGATGGCTGCAGAGCCAGAGTGAGTTCCCCTTATCTACATCTGCCAGCCTTCATGTTTGGGTGGGTATATGGTACATGTTTCTGCAAACACTACAGACACATGTTTGTCCAGTGCAGGATATTTATCATCTTTTGTACCCAGGTCTCACATTACATGTTAGGTGCCTCATGGGTTAACACCTGTGTGGTAATTTGTGGGCACTTACTGTATATCCACGGTGGTTGTCTATACACAGTTCTGCGATTAGCTTGCTGACATGGCTATGGCTACAGTTGTCTGTTTGTAGGTGGCCCTTTTGTGGGTTGCTTGTGTCAGCTGGGGGTCGGATATGGTGGGCTGTTTGTACTCCTTGGCATACATGCTCAGTCACAGTCCTTCCATGTTGGCCTATACCTATGGGACATGTATACAGAACGGGGGGGGGGCAAGACCAGGCCTTGTGGGATGCCACTCATATCCGCTTTGTAGTCTGACATGGATGCGGCATGTCTGACCATGTCAGTTCTGTCCTTGGTCTGCTTTGCAACCCCTCTACTGACATAGGGGTGTATATTTAAGCTGGTGAACATATCCATACTGAACACATACGGTATTGTCTAGAAGCATGTGCATGGTCCAGCTACGCTGTGTGGACCACATAGTCCTCATCAATGACCTTAATGATTGCTTCAAATGGGTCAGACATGTTTAGGGGCCGGTTCTGCAGTTACAACAGCCACAGTGTGTAGGGTCCAGTATCAGTAGGTCCACATTAGCCTTCTGTCTGCGGTACATACTGATCCTTTCCATAGCTGTGCAGAACAAGCTTGTCAGGATCCTGGGGTGGTAGTTTGGAGTATCCATTCAGGCAACACCTTTGTTGTGATGGACCACTGTTGTTGTACACTGCTCTTTGGGTACATATCCTGTGGTAAGGCTGACATTGGCCAGTAGTGTGATTTTGCATTCCATTACTCTTGGGGTCCATGTTGGCCTCAGCACAGGACACCATCACATACCTTTGCTGCTGTGTGTTCTGCTTTGCAGATGATGGCTGTTACCTCAGCATCTGCAATGTCAGGGGACCATCTGCTGGGATAGGTATTTTGCACTCGCTGGGGGGGTGTTTGCACTGCACCTGACAGGTTGTATGTTAGCAATATGTGTGTGTGTTTGGTATGTTGTTTGTAATATCTGTGTGATTCGGAGCATATCTGTGGATGCCCAACATGGTTCCTACCATCAGTTGGGTAAGCCTTGTGATTATCCTTAGTGTCCTGTACGTGTTGTATCTTCACAGGTTCATGGGTTCATAGTAGGCTAGACACCCTAGGCCATTAGTAAGCCTAGCTAGAGTGTGTGTGTCTTTTGCCACCCCTTGTTATGTTCAATTATGGCCATTTATGAGGTTCTTCACTGTGCCTCTGTCTGGTCGTGACACAGTGGGGACCCCCAGTATACATGTACGGTCATCCATCCACTTGGCAATATTCCTGTTGAGGGGTGTCAGTGAGGGGCTCTGCCTACCATGGATTGGGATCCTGTTTCTGGGTGTGGGAGCCTATGGGTTATGTATCTGTCCCTCCAGCACATCTTATTTCATTATGTGTTGAGGTTGACATCTGTGACTCTCACAGCTCCAATGGCTTTGATTTCCTGTGGTGTAGCATGTCCATTACTCCTGTGTTGGACATGGCCTGGTACAACAGACATACAATGCCTCTGTGTAGGCAGTGTGTGACTGCAGTCAGCTGGGGTGTCTACAGCCAGGCAGCATATGACATATATTTCACACCCTTTATCCTGTTGGTGGGGTAACTATGAGGTCTTCCAAACCACTGCAGGTGTCACGTATGGTACATCCCATATGAGTCATTGTACTAGATTATGGGTCTGATAAGGGAACAGTACAGTGGCACAGTGACCTCTGTTGATGTTGGTGTGAATCCTTTCATGATACGGTGTCCAGTATCAACAGTCTTCATAGCCACATTGGCATTGTGGCTGTCACATGACAGATTAATGTCGACCTGTGTCCCTAGGTCCCTGATGACTCCTTGCATACATAATGGTTTGACACCTATGTGGTACTTTGTGTACCTTGTATGGTATTTGGTGGGACATCCATACTGTCCAGTGTCTTCGGATGTCTGGGTGGGGTTCTTGTGTGTGAGAGTGTGGTCTGTCGCATGCTACAGACTGTACAGCAGTTTTGACTACAGTTATGTGCACATGGGTGGTGTCCGCTGCTTTGTGCATTGTCAGTTACCTGGCTATATGGGTGTCTGTGCTGCATATGGATACTCCCCCTTCTTTGATGTCCTGGTGCAGGTGTTGGGGCCATAACACATGGTATGTGGTATAACCTAGTAGTGCTGGTGTGGTATCACTAGGCCTGCAGCAGGCTTCTGTCACTGCACAGGCATCAATGTTCTCCATAATGGGAAGTGCCTCAGGGGCATGCATATTGCAGTTTACACATCTGGCATTGGTCAGCATTACCCTTATGTTTCCTACCACTTATGTTTTCTAGGGTGGTGGGTAGACTTTTTGGCATTGCCTACATACAGTTCTATGGAGGCGGCAAAGGCCTTATCCAGTAACCAGACACACACGGGTAACAGCTGACAGCCACCCCTGTAACAGCAGCATGGCTTGTCATGCTTGACATCTCAAGCAGACACACATTACACCCTCTTGGACTGACAGCTGTAACTGTGCCAGCTGTTAAACATGAGCATTCTGTGTTTGTACTGTGGCATCATTCTTGGTGAGGGTTGGATGCTGCACACAGCCAGTGTCATCCCGCCTTGGGGTACATACTCGGAGGGACCATCCATGTCTCATTTGATGTTGACCAGGGAGGTACATCTCAGGTAATTCACACCAGCATGGATATTGAGTGCATCATATTTCTGCTTGCTTTGGGGTGACCTGCGTACTTGTGTTAAGTGGCATTTTGTGGCTACCTACAAGCAGCTTACTCTACCCATTCCCTTGTTCAGTCTGGTGAGTGGGACAGCTGTGTTTCTGCCTATACAGACACCTATTACGACTGTATCAGGCATGTTGTTTCTCCTTCGGCCTGTGACTGTTTGGCACACCAGCTTTGCACTATTCGTTGCATGTGCTATGTTTGAAGGTTGTGGTTGCTTGTGATCTACTTTGGAGGCATCTGTTGGTGTGGTGTGTTTGTAATTAAGGCCTCCGGAATATTTGTCTGTGTTTATGTGTTTGGTTTACAGTTGTGGTAGGTCTATGTGGGACTGGGTTTGTGGTGTATGTGGTTACCTTCTCCTCCTGACTAGTGTTGACAGTACTGTGTTGTTGGAGCTCAACCTCTGCTTTGGATACATGGATGCATCTATCACATATGTTTGTATTTATTGGGGGGTGTTGTGGTTGTCTGTGTACTTGGTACTGGCGTCACATTGCCTCTGGATTCATAGGTTATACTTGTTGTGGCTGGACTTAGTGGATTGTATGTGTGGACATATGTTGTTGCCATACTACTGGTCAGTGATTGCTTCCCTTTTTATGTTTGCTCTATCATGTGGTATCTTCCTCATTCTCTTGCATGGTTTGGTAATGGCTGGAGGCCAGCATGCCAGATGCCTGCGTGTATGGCATTGTGTGTTGTTGTTATTTGTGATTGCATACTCCAAACATTCCTGGCTGTGTTCATGGAATGCCTGTATAACATGTTCTGTGGTGTGTCCCATATTTTGCACTTGCACAGGGCCTTTTGTGGATTCAACATCGGTTTTGAGGGCTGCAACCTATACTTTACACATGTTTTTCACTGTGGTATTCTGTCCAGGGACTGGGGTCAGGGTGTGTATATCCAGTTTGCTTACTCTATGGTCTGGTCTTACCAGTGAGGGGTACACTTCTCATCTTGCCATCCAGTACACATGTTGCTGATTATCACATCCAGTATGCTTACCCCTCTTACGGGAGTAGTACATTGTTCCTGGGCATTTTGGTTTATGGAATCTGGGTAATTTTCTCCTACTGTGTTGGTGCTAGTACAATGCTACCGGTGTATGTCTGGGTATTTTCAGTCGAGCAATATAATGTGGTTTGGTGGGCTTGATATATTCATGTATTTTGATATAGGCCAGGTGCTGTTCCTGGTATTAGGACAGTGGTCTGCAGCAGGCTATATACTGCGAGGCAGTTTTAGCCATTGGTATTTGACCATGGATATTCCATGCTGCTTCTTGTTGTGGTAGCAAACAAAATAACGAAGCTGGATACTGCTCAGTTCAGTTGAAAGAAGTTTAATTCCAACAAACAAACAGTACAAGATGAGCGCTTTCGGGCAGTAGCCCTTCTTCAGATAAAAACTTTACTAATAAAACTTCTATTTAAATATATGTTTGACCAATCAGAATCAATAAAAAACCCGCCTTTTACTTAAGGTGGGCTTAAGGGGGACCACATCATTCAAGCCTGGATCCCTATGTGCTGTTAACTCTAGTATCCATCTAGATTCGGCTAACTCAGTATTTAATTTAATGTCACCCCCCCCCCTATTAGTCAACCTTAAATTTACAATAAACCTAAATAAAAACTTATGTGGGGTGATCCCTTACATGCCTATACAAAGCGTTATGCTCATCACTATTCCTAATACTAGACATGTGCTGTAGGATCCTGACCTTTAACATTTGATTGGTCTTCCCTACATAAAAACATGGACAAGAACTGCACTCAGCTATGTACACTAAATCAGTAGTCCTACAAGTAGCCCTACCCTTGAATAAAAACATTTTCCCATTAACGGATGCCTAAATTCAATTCCCTTTTTATAAGTCCACAGGCCTTGCAGGGCCACACGGAACAGTGCCCGCTCCTCCTATTGGTCTCAAATCCTTAACTAGTTTCTTCTCCTTGCATAACATATCTTTTAGGTTTTTATTCCTTTTATATGTAAACATGGGGCGTTCACCCACCATTTCTCTCAACCCTTCATCACTGGCAATTATATTCCAGTTATTACTTATAATGTCACAGACCCCTCTCATATCACTACCATAGGTGAGTGTCACCTTATGACCATCGCGTCTAAGGGCATTATCTATATTTCTATTACTAGCGTTGTCTTTTAGATGTAACCATGGCCTATATTTATTACTTCTAAGGGGTTTATTCTTTATCATAATATCATTGACCAACTTCTCATTATAGCCCCTATTAGAGAAGCAGTCACCAAGTTGTTGGATCTCCTTATCAAACAATGTATCGTCAGTGACAATCCTAGAAATCCTACTTATCTGACATGGGGGTGTGGTTATCCTTGCCATTTCTTGCTAGTCACCCTCCTTTTGTAGCTTGTTCCATGTTTTGCACTGTACAGCACAGTATGAGGTGTGACCTGGTAGTGTTAGGGTGCTGATGTGAGCCTTGCCCAGTTCTCTATTACAGGACTGGTATCTACATTCTCCTTACTGTGTGCGTTTACACTGCACACATCTTGCTGTTTGTACATCTGTCATGGGGTAGTATTACATCTAGGTTCCTATCCCTTGTAGAACCTATGAGGTTGGGTTTGTGTTTTGAGACTTACCTATTCAGGGCATGCTGTGGGTACTGACAGCCTTTGCCAGTATCCATGGGGCATGGCATGATAGGTGCATGCCACCCTTAGCAGGTGGTGCATCATGTCAAACTCCGCATATCTTCCCAGCCTGTAACACATTGGCTCCCTTTGACTGACTGCATTACTTCAGCCAATTATTGTACTTGATCTTCTTGTCTTCATAGTGTGGCATCATGCTTGGTGAGGGTGAGATGTTAGGCAGGGTCTTCATGTTTGCATATACTAGATGGTGTTACATTGCTTAACACATGGCAATCATGCCTCAGGTGGTGCTGCAGGGCTGCCTCTGTCGGATGCACATACTACACTCCCTGTACATGTTTGAGAGCAGGTTGTGTCATGTTAGGCATCCCTGTTACTATATGAGTGAGTCAGAGGGGTATCATTCCCAGGGTTCCTACTGAGCCAGTGTATGTGCTATGCATTGCCTCTTTGCCAAGGCCAGGGCATACTGGGCACACCTCCTTCTGCCTACTGGGGCAGGCTCAGGTTGTTCCTCCTCCAGTCATGCTCTGCCTGTGATGGCCTTGGCAATGGTGGGGGCTGTTTGGCCCGCCCTATGCTGGTCCTGCTGCAGCTGTTTTCGCAGGATCATATTATGTAGCATAGCACATACCATGACAATTTGGGTACATGTAGTTGGTGTGTACTGCAAGGCTCCACCAGATGTGTCCAGACACCGGAACCGTGACTTGAGCAGCCCAAACACACGCTCTATCACATTACGTGTTTGTGCGTGTGCCTCATTATGGCATTCCTGTTCAGGTGTGTGTGCGTTTCTGATGGGTGTCATCAGCCATGGCTCCAGTGCATAACCTGCACCCCCCACTAGGTGTCCGTGTGGGATGTCCCCATTGGCAAATGTCTGGTACAGCTGCGTCAAATGCCAGATGTGGGAATCGTGATAACTCCCAGGGCAGCCAGCACACAAATTCATTATTATGCCCTGGGCATCACACACGACCTGGCAGTTGATGGAGGGGAAGCCCTTGCGGTTAATGTAGGTCCTACCCCACTCACCGGCTGGTGCTTTGATGCGTATGTGCGTGCAGTCTATAGGACCCAGTACCTCAGGGTATTCCGCTATTTGCTGGAAGAGACGCATATTGTTGGCCAATACCTCACGGGCATTGGGGAAATATACATGATCACCAACATGTGCTGACATGGCATCCAGGAACTGGTGTAGTACCCTGGAGGCTGATGCCTGTGATATCCCCATCATATCGCCAGTTGGTCTCTGGAAGGTACCTGTTGCTAGTATTCTTAGGCCAACACATACCTTGGTTTCCACTGGGATGGGTTCCCCTCTGTTGGTTCTGTGTGTGAGGTGTGGCCTGCACAGCTCAACAATTTGCTGCAGGAGCTCTCTGTCCACTCTATAGCGCTCTACTATCTCCAGCTCATGTAACCCGTATTAGGTGACCCTGGGCCTGTACACTCTTCTCCGTCTCCTCACTGTGGGTTGTCTGTCACCATCTGCATTGTCACCACCCTCAGCAAGTCGCCTATGTCTCATTATGACAGCTATGGCAGCCCCTAACATTTCTGCTCTGAGTGAAGCTTTTTCAGTTTTCACTTCTATTAGCTTACTCCTGTCTTGCAGTGTCTCTTAATGGAAACATCCTGCACTACTGTTTGCAAAGTTTTAATTGCTGGGCTGGGCTACTATTCTGCCTGTGTAATTGCCTGCTTCTAATTGTTTTTACCTGCTAGCTTCAGCAGTTATCCCTGCTAGCTTCCTATTAATTCTGTAGCTTCCTTTTTCCTCTCTGTTTCCTCAGGGGGGAGCAACTTGCATACTATCTGAAACACGCTCACAGTGGCTTACACGTGCGCACACATGCTTACACGGTTCAGAATCTACTTATTCGGGTTTAAACACACGTACACCCGCACAAACACTGTTACACGTCTGCCAACAGCCTCCAACATACTCAGCCTGCCTTACACGTGCGCACACCCACGCAAACAGTGTTAAACATCTCCCAACACGCTCCCACATGCTCACATTGCCTTACATGCGCACACACTGTCCTACTCGTGCTTCATGGCGCGCACACGTGCGCATGCACGGCCAGCAAGAAATTTTGGTGTAGGTAACAGTGTACACCTTCCATTTCTTGACTTTCCATGACTTATCTAGTGGCACACCTCTTTCCCTGATCTGTGCCTGTCATCTGTCATGTTACACTGGCCTCCAATGAACTGTATTTCTTTCTACCATTCCCCCCTGTGATGTCACCTATCTCCTACTCTATTCCTCCCCCTTTTGTATCTCTTACACTACTCAGACTGTGCTCATTTGGTATGTGACTGTGAGATTCAGTATCCGAACCCTCATTTACATGAGATTGCCTACTAATGCTTAGTTACATGTCTTAGACTCAGCTTCCCCCCTTAGCAACCACTACATGGTGGCCATGTTGGTTTTAGTCTGCTGGTTCCTGCATTGTCATTCCATGCATTGCATGAGACCCACATTTGTGGGTTTATAACCTTCTTTTTTATGGTTTTATACAGCGCAGCCCGTTTGTGCAGGGCTGCGCTGGGTTTAAACATCGCTGAAAGAAAAAAAGTATATGTTTAATATTTTTGCATCGGGTTATCTTGCCAATGGCCACATATTTGGCCATTGGCATGCTGCCTGAATCATATGCAACCTTTTTTTGGAGCTGACATCGCTCCGTTGTGGATTTTGCAGAAATGTACTCAGTTGTCAACTGAATACATTTCTGCAGCTAAAACGTCTCCTACACGGACTGGTTTCTGCTTCGTGGATCTCTAATATACCTCATTTGCATACCTTTTGGATGCAAGTGAGGTATTTAGCATGTCCACACCCAGTCCGTGTAAGAGACGTTTTAGCTGGTCTCTTACACGGAGTTTAGGGCTGTTCCTGGATCGCGAGGCTTGCATGGAGTGTTGCACGTCTCTTACACTCCGTGCAAGCCTTTGTGAATCCTGCCCACTGCTTTTACATTCTAAGTGCCGTACATCACTTCCTCATGAATATGCAGGGTGCGCTGCTGCTCTACATGGACACGGAACGCTCCGTGCAAGAAGGGCTTCTTGTTGCACAGAGCGTTCATGAATCCTGGGGATAATTTCAAAAAGAAATTGTATAACTTTCTTAAATAATGCTTTATATAATGGTGCTATTGTGTTCTTCCACATTCTTCCACCTTTTCTGATGTACTGCACATGCGTATGTGACGTACATTCACACACTTGCAC
This sequence comes from Protopterus annectens, assembly GCF_019279795.1. NCBI lineage: Eukaryota > Metazoa > Chordata > Ceratodontiformes > Protopteridae > Protopterus > Protopterus annectens. The sequence goes on along the minus strand of NC_056732.1, from coordinate 390,748,730 downwards.
AGTATATCAATGCAGTGCATTGATAGCAATGGGGAAGACAGAACCTCCATTTCTGTTGACCAAGATTTTATGAAGGACAGCCTAAACACAAGGAAAATCAGGTACATTTCTGATTATTTATTTTTGAAGAACATACCTGATTTTCTTCTCATATTTTACTGTGCTGTGAGCATACACCAATAGAAAAGTCTGGCCGCTCAATGGCACTTCAGTGGCCAGTCTTTTTTCTATTGGTATATGCTTGAGTTACAATGGGTACACTGGTTGCACTGTCCAATCAGCTTACACAGTTTTGAATAAGAATGAGCAGTCATTGTATAATTGATAAAATGTATTAATTATAAAATGTATTAATTGTATTGGTAGTAGTAGTATGGGCAGTGGAATAGAATAAGTTAATTTCAATGTTAGATTACTTTCTACAGTATGATCATGTTTTGATTATTACATTGGCCCTTAGATGAGGTGATGCTATCCTCATGAGACAAGTAGGTATGAGAAAAGTGTAATCAGATGATGTGTTCACATTTAGTTTACTGCTGCTGCATTTATACTTCCTTCATGGTTCTGCTATGTTTGGATGGCACAAAAGGAGTTATCCTTGCAACATCTTAGTTAGTGGGGAATCCTGCATTAACATTGCATTGCAGGATTTTCTAACAGAGTGACAACTGCGTGACACCAATGCTCCTCCATGATAGGTGCCACTTCTGAGGGCCACAGTTCAAGGAAGTTAACTGCCTTCTGTTAGTGCACCTAACTGCATTAAAAGTGGCAACGCAGTGTTCCAACACTTTCATAATGACGGTGAACAGTGGCAACAATAAAGAAGACTGAATACTGAAAAACACTTAGTTTACTCTAATGTGAGAGTTTACATTTTAATAGATAGCAATCGGCCATCATAAAATCATATTGGAGTTATGCTGCAAAGGAAATGTCATGCTGCAGAGAGAGAAAGAGAGAGAGAGAGAGAGAGAGATAAACATAGGGCAGGATTCACGAAGCCTCCGTGTAAGAGTTATAACTCATACACGGAGGCTGCAGTTAAACGGAGTGATGTCAGCATGCTCTGCATATTAATGAGAGCATGCTGAATCACACTTAAGGCCAACACGGTCTGTGTAAGAAAGTAGGGGGCGTGTCCGTAGGCCGAGCCCTGTAAGTGGACACGCCCCCAGAAGAGGAAAAGTACCCAAAGTAAACACCCACGACAGAGTCCACGGAAATGTGAATAAACAGAACACAACACATGCCCCCACAGACTATGAACAGAAAACATATAAATAAACATGTTTTATATATTTTTTTAAATTGTAAAAATGTTTAACCGTGAGTGCATTCGTTTGCATGGGCGTGCCCGTAGCGCAGCTACAGTTAGCAGTCAGTGGGAAAGCATATAAGAACTAAATATGCAAAATAAGCCAGGAAGCAATAGTGTAGTGGTAAAGATGTTGGCTAAAGAGCAGGCATTCATGGTTCGAGCCCCCACAACACCAATTTTTTTTTTTGCAAAATAAGCAGGAAACAAGTCCCTGACAAATATGTACACATAAAACCACAATTTATGTAAAATGTAATGAAATAGCCCATTTATATTGAAGACATGTGAGGTAACAAAAGAATAAAAAATGCCAGATGTGCTCATAGCTGAGCTACAGTTTAACAGAGTGAGTGCATCTGCCCATAGATGAGCAGTGGTTTAACTGGTGCAAAATGAGTGCCCGTAGCTGAGCAGTGGTCTAACACGCTAAATCTATGTGCCCCTAACTGAGCTGAGCGTAATATGCATGCCGATAGCCAAATGAGGCTTAAACCAGCGTACCCCATTTGTGCGGAGCTGCGCACCGCTCAAACAAGCTAACCGACGGGCAACGTTGAGCAAGCCGTATCAAAACTGCCTTTACACAGACACACCCCTCAGCATGTCTAGACAGTCATGAAAAATAAAAAGCAGTGGCCAGGTTTGAACCCAGGATACTATACACCATAGTCAAGGTACAGAACCACTAAGCCATGACAGCAATACCTAGAAATGCAGTAATAGCTAATATATAGGAATGAATACAAACTACAGCATGACAATGCAGGTTTACTGAAGTTGATACAATTCCAAAATGTCCAATCACAGATATGTGCGGGAAAAATGGACTATATAAGCCCCATAGGCGGGAATACACAACATAAACGATTGTAGAACTGACCTGCAGGCAGAATGACAGGAGTAGGAGAGGGTAGGTGCTTCCGAGCACAGAGGCGGGGTGTTGAGGAGTCCAGGTACATGGTCTGGCTCCTAGTCCATAATCATGAGGCCCAACTCATGCAGGGCCAGGTCCTCTGGGGAGCATACAGGGCCGAGGCGTGGGACCGGTTGGCTCATAATCTCACCAGTGCCACAAAGATTCCAAGGACTGGTGAGCAGGTCCGTCACCACCATGCAGACCTGAAGAGATGCAAGCAGGACCAACTGAACCTTTGGATCCAGGAGGCCTGGCAAACACCCAACGCCTCACTACTGAGTAAGTAACATTTAATTATGTATGTAAGAAATTAAACTAGCTGATATTATGGAGATGTGTATTCCAATATTACTTCATTTATATTACAGCTGCAGGTGTCCGTTCTGCGAACCGCAGAGCCTATGGCGATAGGCTGGTGCGGTTGCGCCACCAGGCAGGTTAGTAATCCACTACCAGTAACCGTAAAGAAATATAAAAGTATGTCAGTCAGCAAAAGAGTGCAGTGTAGTCAGTAAGGAATAAAATCTGCAAGTAACAGTGTGAAAGTGTCTGCAAGTCATGCTTGATTACAAAAGTGTATTTCAGCCTGTAAGTTAAACCGACAAATGAAACTGTCTGACATATATTCTGAAATACAAATGCCCTACCTGTAAGAAAATAGTACACAACCTGCAGCAGGCTGAGAAGTATAGCTGCAGAAGATGATGAAATCACATGTGTGAAATATATCCCTGTGGAAATACTGAAACATGACAGAAGTGAGACTGCTGGAAAGGATTGTAATAACTACAGGTAAAACATGTCAATAAAGCTTAGAAGTAAGTACCATCCTGAATAGTAAAATGAAAGCAAGTGAGAGAGTGTGAGAAAGTGTCATGAATCCAGCAAGACAGTAGTAATAACCCCTGAATAAAGTATACTGCAGTCAAGACAGAATGAAATGCATGTGAGATTCAAAACCAAACAGCGAAATCTGTTCAAAGTGTTGCTGCATGTGGAATGTGTATCCCAAAATCTGGATATGTTGCTCTCAGTCTGAAATACGCAGATAGGATGATTGTCTGATATACCAAACATCCACACTTGTCTACAGCTATATAAAGCAAATGTAGCAAGATGATGTAGCTGAACAAAGCTAGATATGAATGTGTATGAAGAACACTAAAATGTATATTGATGTTGCAGTAACAGTCCTATCGCCAAGGTGAAATAGTTATCATATAGGAAACTGTAGTTAGAACAGTAGTGTGTATATAACTGTAGCTATTAGAAATGTACAGCATATGTATTGTTATTCAAAGGTGTTAATATTACTTTCTTTACCCCACCCTATAACCACATATAACACATTCCACGTGAAAATGGTATGTGCAATCACAATTAACACCCCTGGATGTTTGTCCTGTTGGGTCATAAATATCTGCATGTCTGTTGATGCATCTGCCCTGTTCATACATCTGCACCTGATGGCCTGTTGCCATCAATTAACCCTGCATGTTGTTGGACTGTGTATTTCTGTTCAAATTATGCATGTGTTATGCACGCTGTTCAATGGTGTGAATATCTGGGTGTTTGGTTAATGGGAATACTAATGCATGCTGTTACAACAATGGTATTATATGTCACTAACCCAAACTGTCATGACATAATGCAAAACATAGGATGACAGGGAAGGCGGGTTCCAGCGGACCCACCTCTCCCACCTCAGCTGGCGAGTGCACCTGGCACTAGTGCCGAGTCCAGACCCTCCTCCGGTGGCCCTGTGCCACCTGCGGGTGGAAGCGCTGCAGGGGATGGGGCTCGCCCCCCCTCTGCAAGTGTGGCCGGAGGAGAACCACCACTCACCCTCCGTAGCGTCCGGACTGTGGTGCGTAGGGAGATTCGGGACTCTGTTCTTGAGCCCCTACGCCAGCTCGAGGCACGGGTGGTGCAACTAATGGGCATGCCTGTTGCCCCGCCTACACAGCCCCCAGCACAGCCCGTCCTGGGCAGTGAAGGAACAGTGGCAACTGCCTATGGGTGGGGATATCAGTTCCACTGTTGCCATCTGTGGGCTCATGGGCTCTGGATATCCAAACCTCCATCCTCGTCAATTGTGTAACCCCCACACATGTCATACACCACCCCTGTATGCGTCTTGTTTGTCTTGTCTGTTTACCTACCCAACCTACCTCCCCAGCTGTACCGACTTCCTTCACCTGACATACCACTCTCACCTGAAAAAAAAAAAAAAAAAAAAGGGCACTCTGTACCCACAAAAAAATTATGCCCCATATATAGCTGCCCATTCCGCACACATGTCTGCTGGACATGGAACCTATCAATTACAATTGGCTGTACAACAAGTATTATTGTTGTCCTGACACCTCTCTCAGGGGTGGAAGGTTTCAAAAGTCACACCAAATTACATACATATGCACAGCTGTTGCTGCTGAAGAAATGGGCAGCTATGGGCCTTACCTACATCCCTCCTGCACATCCCAAGCTTGTTTCCCTACTGTCTTACCCTCTTTGTGACCCCTTTTTCACCACTTTCCTGTCTCCCCATTTTCTTTTCTTTCAAAGAAAATAGCGCGGGTGTGCGCCAGAGTAAGCACCGTTAAGCGGTTGTAAGCGGGTGTGCGCGGAGCTAACTGCCAGTGTGCATGCGTGAGCTCCGCGCAAACCAGCGCTAACCCAGTTACAACTGCTTAAAAGTGCCTTAGTCACTTTGATTGACAGGTCCTGTACTCAGTTCAAAAGAAAAATAAAATGCCACTGTCAGTCCTGAACCCAGGACCTTGGAAACACTAGTCTGTACGACCTGCCACCAAGCCATGACTCTTATACAAAAACATTGTGCTAAAATAAATATAACATGTAATAGTAGGGATGAATGTAAAGGGAATATAGGATGTGTAGTACACAAAGCATGTCATTTAAAATTACTGTCAAAACTACTGGATTTCCATAATAGTAGTGTGTGAAAAGAAACAGCCATGCTAGTTGGCAGCTTGTAGATAATAAGGTCAGTTAAAGTACATAGATATATGTATGCATATGTACATATATATATATAAATATATATCTATATATAGTTGTAGGAGTCAATGTGCATACACACCTGCTACAGGGAACATGAGAGAGGAATGGAGAATTGTGAATATACAACACAGCCTGAAGCATGAGAGAGATACTAACCTTTACACTCACAGAACACTGTCCACAGCATACCAGCATGGTCCCGCCCACACAATCTGAAAGGGCAACGCCTATCCCACATACCCTTTTATAGCACTGACCTGAAATCACAGTGAGAACTGCAATCAGTACACAACTGGCTGTATGCAATTAGCAAATGCTGGCTTACAATTGGTGCAGAGGCCATCACATGGACCTATGCAGATACCTACAAAAGCATCCAGTGCTAACACTCCCCGCATGCAATACATTCATTGCATTGTCTGTAAGCAAACAGAGGGAGAGCGAGAAGTGAGAGAGAGAGCAAAGAAAAAAAAAAAATACACTGTGACTCTGTCACCCGAAGCTGTCAGCACTGACAGTAGCAGCAGCAAGCAGAAGCTGTGGTAACGCATCCAGCTGCGACAAACAGAGGTAATGCAAAGTAGCAGGTTAATAGTGTGCATACTGTGAACCCTCCAAATGTGTCATAGGTCTGTATCCATAGGTATGTCCATGTGATATGTTGTGTGTACGTAGTTCCACCAAAAGGGGATGACCATACATCACATGTCAATCAGTCATAGGCCAGGATCCTGGCAGTATTTGTCTGTGCGTTGGCCCAGCAATGGCTGTAGTGACTGCTTTGAAATGTCAGCCAGGCTAAAAAAGTCAGGATCAGCCATTCCCAAAGGCACACTGGCTGGGAACAAGTGTCTGCAGGTACCCGATGTCACTGCATATGCATCCCATACTGCATAATTCCATAGCTTAGCAGACCAGGCCCGTTATGCATATGATGTGGTAATTCCCAGGGTCAGTCGAGGTGTCCCCTTAGTGGTGTGGGACCACTGTTGCTGTATGCCACTGTCCAGGTACATATCCTGTAGCACGGCCAAGATAAACTATCAGTGTTATATGCGGTGGTATGTCCCCTCAGAGTGCCGGTAGCACACATCCAGGGGTACCACGAGGTCACAGTGATGCTGTGTGTTCTCCTCTGCTGAGGGCGGCCCTCACCTGGACATGTGAGATGATAGGGAGGTTACATCCAGCTGGGATAAATATTTCAAAGGTGGGGGAGAAGGAGGGGGGATATGTGCACCGAACATGTCTGCAGGATTGTTGCCACTATCTGTGTGTTTGGTGAATGTTAAGTAGGTGTGGATTAACACAGAGCATATCTGAGGCATGTGGTCCATATGTGTAACATAACTGAAGAAGGCCTTGTGGTCATCCATAGTGTTTGTGTCCATTTCCCTCCCAGAGTAGGCCATGGATGTTGTTATGATGGACCGTAGTGTAGTACCAGTGCTGACCACAGATGCCTTCCCTTAATGTGAATGTGCTCTGTCCTGCAGTAGCCTCCTGCTATTGTTATACAATCTGCCTCTGTCTGGGGTCCACCGGACAGGATGCCTAACCTTTGTGCATAGGGTCTGGGTTAGACATGTGTGTGCAAGTTCCATGCAATCCGTGGCATGTCCGTGGTAAGCATTTGCAAAGGGGTCAGCAGTGTGGCTTGTGGCTTCCACTGGCCCAGTGTGCTGCATGGATACCATCTCAGTCCCAGCAAGTGAATAACTGTCTAATCACATACATATCAAAGTAGTCTACTGTGCTGGTGGTGGTGGTGGGATATGTATATCCAGGCCGAGTAATGTCTGTCCACATCACAGTAGTGGACGGTGTCCCACATACAGTACCTTGGGATGAACCCCCAGAGTGAGGTTGTGCATTGCACCTGTCAGTGTGTGCTGACCGATGGGGCATGCTACTATGTTGTGTGGAATGTGGCAGGTATTGTTGCACAGGTGTTGGCTGAGCACTGATATCTGGCCATGTACCTGTGTATCCACCACGACACACACACATGCAACATATGGGAGTAGTAGTATATCACTACACATGAGTATCATGTATAGTATGTGTGCCATATATTGCTGACATGGTCTGCTGATATCCTGTCTGTGTTCTCTTCCAGGGAGATGGCACGACAGCGTAACCCCACCTACTCTGTGGCGGAAGATGAGGAGATCCACCAGAGCCTGGTGCGGGAGTATGACATCCTGTTTTCCCGCACCAGTCAGAATCAGCAGGAGAGGGCCGCACTGTGGCAAGACCTTGTCCGTAGGGTAAATGATATTGGCACGCATAACAGGACATATGAGCAGGTACGACATCACTGCAGTGATTTAATCCGAAGTGTCCGGCAGTGTGCATCAGATATCCACAGGCAACAGGTCGCCACAGGAGGTGGGGTGGCCACACATCCCCCCCTCACCAGACTGGAGGGGCTACTCCTAAGTGTTGTGGCTCCAGCCCCGGAACACCAACAGCAGTACACCTGCATTATGATGGAGGCTGGGTCCACACAGCAGCACGACATGGAGCGTGCAGGTAATATGCCATATGTACACCTGACTGTTCTGTACACTGTATCATATGCAATATCAATGGCACAGTTGTGCCCACTGACATTAATCTCATCATTTCTGCAGGTCCCTCCAGGGTTACAGCGAGACAGGCCATCCATGCTGGTGAGTGTGTTTAACATAACCTATAATAGTCCTGATAATGCTAGTAACAGTAGTGTAACTCAGTAGTGCTCTGTGTGTATACTGCGGGGTGTGCATGTGTGCATGTGTGCAGGTGTGCCTGTGCCCATGTGTGCATGTGTGCAGGTGTGCCTGTGTCCACGTGTGCATCTGTGCATGTGTGCCTGTGTCCACGTGTGCATGTGTGCATGTGTACACGTGACCATGTGTGCATGTGTGCATGTGTGCATGTGTGCATGTGTGCATGTGCCCATGTGTGCATGTGACCACGTGTGCATGTGTGCATGTGTGCATGTGTCCATGTGTGCATGTGTCCACGTGTGCATGTGTCCACGTGTGCATGTGTGCATGTGTGCCTGTGTGCATGTGTGCATGTGTGCCTGTGTGCATGTGTCCATGTGTGCATGTGTGCATGTGTGTATAAGTGCATCACTGGTAACAATGTCTGGAGACTGTAAACTGTATTTCATGTCTTCATCCCACAGGTTCTGGGGCTGCTCTGGTGACCTGCAGCAGGGAACCTGAATCCTGTGCCACGGCTACTGGTAATGATGATATTTGTGTAATGGTACAGAAAGGTGTGTCAGGGTCTGCCCTTGATCAGCCAACTGACAGTACACAGCTGTCAACCCCATCATTGTGCACAGTCATCCTGCCTGTACATCCTTTGTCACCATTGTCCCTAGGTGATGGACAGGATACAGCGGGCATAGACCAGGGTAATGTGGTACCTATGGCACATGCGTCCCCACACAGCAGCCATGGGCAGGGTCCTCCGATGGTACCACACAGACAGTTGCCCATGGGTTCTCGTGGAAGCATCCGTGGGCGTACTGCCTCTGGCCAACGTGCCCAAAGAGGTCTGTCAACCTCAGCTATGTTTCGGACTGTCATGCAGGCACAGTCACGTATGGAAAGGTACACCAGACAGGGTCTGAGGGAGCTCAGAGCATGTCGCACAGCCATGACATACAGTATGCGTGACATTGCGGATGCTATCCGTAACTTCACCGATGTCATAGACAGACGTTGTGGGGACATATTACAGCAGTTCCACAACCAGATCTCCATGAGCCAGGGCAATGGTGCGCGTCCGCGGCGTGGACGTGGCCGTATGCCGGCAGCAGCAGCAGCTGGCAGTCGGCGCGGATGACAACAGGCTCACGCACGCCCCATAGTGCCAGCAGCAGCCCCAGCAATGCTGGGTCTGTGCTGTCATCGGAACGCCCCAGGAGACCACGTGCACGTGGCTGTGGACAGTCCCAACAGGGACTTGTGTCCAGTCAACACACTCCCGCTTCTGATGACAGTACCCAGTCTGGCTTTGTACTGGATACGGTCCGTAGCACCCTGCCAGGCACAGGTACCATGTCCGTGCACACAGACACTGATCTGTATGGCCTGCCAGGTGCAGTCTGTGGCTGTCCACAAACCCCTGTATATGGCAGCCATGAGGTGGAACTGTGTGCGTGCATACACACATGCGAAATGTTAACACTTAGGGCAACCACATACACGCACACACTGCACCAACACTGCCCCACCCTGTACTGCTGCCCCTCACCAACACAAATACACACACATGTCAATTGGTGGTATCAGTGGCTGACTCAGGCATACCTAATCCACACCCTGTGCATATGATGACACTGTGCCACCTCCTGCAATCTCCAACATCATTGCGGGAACAGGTAAACACGTTGCTGATGCACAGGGTGACTACATAGAAGTGTATTAGTAGTATCATGTTGGTAACAGTACAGTGTGCTGCTATGACTGTGTGTTTATCCCAGCATGCCTGCTGCAGTAACTGTATGAATGTCCTGAATTGTTATCTGCACCCATAGTACATGCCAAAGTATAACAGCTGCACATAATTGCATGCCGGTGGTAAGGTTGTCAACAGATAGCCGCATACATGGGTAGCACAGGGGGAAAGCTAACGCAAGTAGTGATATGCAATGGTGGACATGTACAGTAATGGTGTCAAGTTGCCCACAATGACTATGCCATGTGGATGTTCGCGCATGTAGATATGTGTGCAGTACCAATGTAATCCAAATCACAAATAAGTATGACATAATATCGGTTCTACCATGGGCATCTGTGCTGCGTATTCCTGGGTACATGTTAATAGTGCCTACATATTTGCATTGTTACTTACTGTTATTGTTACCCTTCTTTGTTGTATAATGCACTACTTCCAGCCCTGTTTACTGTAGCTTTGTTTGCATGCATGTTCGCTTGGGGTCCCTGGAACACTGCTTACACCTGCAATGCAGAGTTACAGTGCTTCTGTAGCCTTCTAGTGACATCTGCATAGCGTACGATACACGTATGTCAACTTTACACATGACAGAACGTCACTGTCTGTCCTGTACGCATGTACGTTGCCTGTGACACATTGCACACGTCTTACCTGGCATTTACCCACTTGTGCAGTCATATATGTCAGTGCTATGAAACAGTAGCGGTACACCCACACATACACACCTTCAGTATGTTGTTCCCCATTGGCCCTATGTGTTGGTACTCACCATGGCAATCACACTACTAGGGTAGCATGTGCAAAGGTAACCTGTGAATCGCCTCTATGGTCCAGTTGTGGTTTATGTGAGTCATGTGTCATTGTCACAGCTGCCACATGTATGCAGTCAGCCATCACCCTTGTCCAGGAATGTACAACACATGTGTGGGATGCCACCACACAGCCAATCTGGGGACTGGTCTCTCTGAACCCAGTAATGCCATACCCTGTCAGGTGGCATGTCATATATACTACGTCCAGGACAAACGTCAACCATAATCCCTGCTGCTACTATTGACAATACCCCTGAAGATGTTCCTGATAGTTTTGACCAGTCCTTTACTGAGACATTTCAGACCCTAGCTAGCCATCTACCTCCTAGCTCCCCTGGTCCTGAAAGTAGCACCCCTAGAAAACTACTTGCGTCCAGCTGCCAACCAGTCACCACTTCACTTCTCCGTACCTTGATTGTAACAGTGAAACCCACTACACTTTCTGCTGATCAACTCCCTGCCGAGTACCTATCAAAACCAGATGATGCTATTGCTTACCCCGTCTCAAAGGTAATCAAAGGAACCATGTTAGAATCTAACTTTCCCACCATCTGGAAAATGTCATATGTAATCCCACTTCACACAGGAGGCAGCTCTACTGAAGTCTCCAATTATAGGCCAATAGCTATACTCTCTCCACTTGCAGAGATTATGGAAACTTCGTCATAGACAAGTCATGCACCACCTAATCCAAACTCGCATTATGGCAGACACTCAGCATGGCTTACGTCCTCATCACAGCACTACGTCAGGCCTCCTAGCCTTTACTAACACCATAAGCCATACTTGCAACAATAATTATATATCCGCAGCCCTCTTTTTGGATAATTCAAAGGCATACGATATGGTTGATCACCAACTTGTACTCCACACCCTGCAAAGACTGTCTAGATACTGGAGCCTTCCAATGGTTTCAATCCTACCTGCATGGTCGACAGCAGGCTGGCCTCTGGCAGAACAAACTCTCTAACCTTCTACCTAACACCCTCAGAGTACCACAAGGCTCTATACTAGGGCCCTTGCTGTCCTCCATCTTCATTAACAACCGTTATACTGTCATCCCAAAAGTCAGCTGTATCCAATATGCTGAATACTCTACTCTGATCTGCTCAGCCACATCTCCAGTAGAGTTATGGTCAGCTGCCCAGACCAAACCAAATCCTATGCAAGGGGGAATGCACGGTCCAAACCAAGTATCAAATTCACCAAATAGACCAGCAAGGCAGGACGGAGTTCAAATTCCATTAGCGTTAATGTTGATCTGGGGTGTCTTGATTGCTGAACATATATGATATAGATAGTTGATTTGAGAAATTACTACTGGTGTTATTGACCTACATTTGTCTAATAGATGTTGTTTATGGTCAAGAGAAATATATATGTTTTTACACATATATATATTATGTCATATTACTTTAATTGTAACACAATTTCTTAACATAAATATTGTTGACATGTCCTGTTTTTTGACTGCATCTCACTGCAGAGTTACATATTGTGTTTTGTTATCACCATACTATCAGAAAAAATATTTTTTCATTCATTAATATTAATGAGCCTATTTGCCCTATTGGCTCATGGTTTGTATTTAAATGGATGAGCACAAGGAACTTGAATTTATTGTCCTACACTGAAGAAGGCACTTTTGCCGAAACTAGTCTGTTATGGTACAAAATAAATGGAATTTGAACTCCGTCCTGCCTTGCTGGTCTATTTGGTGAATCAGCTACCCAGACCACCTTTAATACAATAGCAAACTGGCTTTCTGAACATCATCTGATCCTAAATCCCAATCAAACTAAACTGCTGTTATTTCACCAACACGTAGGTCTATCACTTTCACCGTTACCATAACATCAACTGATGGCACAATAATCTCCCCTGACCCATCTCCGAAACTATTAGGTGTCATCATAGACAATAATCTCAAATGTGACATACATGTTAACCAGATTAGCAAAGCCATCAATAGAAAACTAGGGTCACTTTACAGAATTAAAGCCTTCCTAGCCCCTCCAGCTAAAGGTGCCATAGCTCGCTCACACCTTGTTTCAACCCTTCTGTATGCATCAACTCTACTCTCAAATATGAACAAGACTGTCCTTAACAAACACTCAATTTGCTACAACCACATTGCCAGGTTTGCCACTGGGCTGCCTTTTAGGACACATCATTGCATCAATCTAAATCAGCTTGGTTGGCTTGCAATACCCAGCCTAATACAGTATAACCAACTGATTATGGCCTATAAAATCCTCTATAATCCAGACAATACTCCTGCACTTCAAATATTATCACCCCCATAACAATCCTAGACCGCTTGATCCTCTAACAAAGTACTACTTCAGACTAGCAAGTTTAATAACACAGCCAGTGATTCTCTCTTTGCAAACCCTGTAAGTAGATCCTGGAACTCACTTCCAGCTGATATTACCCTACTGTCCACCTTAGGTCAATTTAACAGTAGACTCAAACAACATTTGTCACTTAACTGGCTATGTCAATGTATCAAGCCTGGCTAACTCGAATGTGTAACTTCTGTGAACCACTTTACTGTGTAATTTTAATTTAATCCTGACTTGTGCTCAGGTCTAACATTAACCTGTGGAACATGTTTGACTTGCTTACTTATGTAATCTCTGTAAATAATCTGTTTGTAATATGTAATGCTAGTATTATGTAATGCTGTATCTGCTACCCTCGTAGCTTGTCTCCACGGGCCTCCCCTGGAAATGGACATGCATCCAGTTGGGCTATCCCAGTCAACAAATGTAGGATAAATAAATAAATCAATACAATATATTACAGTGACAACAATACCAGTCAGACATTGACACACACTGACAGCATGCTGAACACACTGGGGCATATGTGGGGACTCAGACTAGCAGCCTGCCTGGGCATCACACACCTCCGCAGCTGGCACACAGGCATATGTTCCGTTGGAACAGAGCACATGCCACACATGGCACGCACATCCCCTGTGCCACACACTCACAGCCTGTAGGGCTACACAACACACCTGCTACAGACGTGTCAGGTACCTGTCTTGTGTGCTGCACTGGGGTCCCGCTCAACAGGCTGTATCTGGTGAAGGTCACAGTGATATGACTCAGGGCACTATGGTCCACCACAGCACACATGCATACAGGTCAGTCAGAGGCATGGACAGATATGACTCACTCATTGACCATGCCAGTGTGGCTGCCTGAGACATACCTCCCTGGACTACATGATAGGGAACATAGAATGGATCTCTCAGCATGTGGCACAGGCCAGTATGAGCCTGATGTTGGTTGCCAACATACCCTCACCAGGTATTCTACCACTATATGTGGGAAGGGTGTTGTATGTCTACATTATGCTCCGTCTCCACTGTCATTCATAGGGTATCCACTGGCTGTCAACGTGTGCTTACATGCTAGGGAAGCCACAATGATGTGCACGGGTTATCTTGCACGTGACACCCATGGCCCGATGTATAATGGCAAAGCTCTTTGGTACACACATACTGCCTTATGCTGCAGGACATGGTTTACATAGCGACCTCTGTGGGTATCACACAGGTTAGGACACTAACAGTGCTGCTACACAACAACAGCAGTGTACACCGGAAGATGCATGCACCAGACACTGCCCTCAGCACGGTGAACTGCAATGTCTGTGCAGTACCAGATTCATGATTCATGGCTCACAGGTGTTACCCATCACTGACAGGTTATGCCCCATACCATGCCTGTCGTCCCCTACACATGTAACACACATGGATAGGGGGGTGGTATCCCAAGGTAACACAGATACACACACCTCCAGGTTGTTGGCACAGCACAAACCATCAGGGCCTACTCATGTGCAGCTGACAGTGTGTCGGACTGCCATCTGGTTCATAGCCTGGCACACACAACCCTCACATACACAGGAAGACCACCTATCCTCCATAACAACACCGGCAATATGACAGTCTCATGAACTGTGTTTATAAGGCCGTACTGCATCCAGCCAAACATTGTGTGTGAGCATTACTGTATCTACAACACTCTAGTTGAAGAGTTCACAGCAGGTGGTCACCGAATTGCAGTGAAATGACATGTTACCACTACCACAACAGGTGGGAACATGCAGCACCTGTACATCGACTACATGTACACTATATGGCCCAGACCAGATGTGTATCCCCTGCTGTAGGTCTTTCACCATAGACACCCACACTGTATAGGGACATACCACGTGCGGACCCTGCACAGTAAGACACTGTCATATTGGTATACATTGCAAATACCATTTATCCACATGAAGCATGTGTCAGACATGGTAACTACTGCAGGTCACAGGTATTTATGTGTATGTGTCACACATACATCATGTGTGCAATGCCATTGCTGGTTTAGGCAATGGCATGCATTGTTATGTAGAAACACCCACACAAGGTCATACTGTGTGACACAACCACACGTGACAGTTGTGGGTTACCAAAACATACCTATCTGTACTCTGACAATGGTAATAGACACAGTAGCAGAGCACACTATTGGCATTACTAGCCAACTAGCCCTGTTTGGCTGTGCTGATAGTGTGGTGACATCCCCTGTGTTTACTGGGGGAGTATGCAGCATCTGGTGTATTGTAGTATTTGCCAAAAGTATCTTATCCCTCACACTTGCATTTACACACACCCTACTACCCCCACACACTTGCCATTTGCAGGATTCATTCCCCTACCTAACTAAGTCATGACACGTGAAAAGGATGCATTAGCAAAGCGCACTATTCGGTTTACTAGATAGTTCATCTTCTCTGGCTATACTTATAGGGTGCTGACAACATCAGTACTTTGAAAGGGTAATGTGCATCAGGTAGTGTGATCTCCTGATTGCCAAAACTAACATGTTTTTCATACGGAAATGCACACACACAAACTGCCCACATCCAAACACACACACATGTCATTTACAGGTTTCAAACTCCTACCTAACTACATTAGGATACGCAGGAGAAACGCATTAGCAGAATGCGCTATTCACATCACTGGGAGGCTTCTTTTCTCCTGCTGTACTTATAGGGTGCTGACATCATCTGTGTTTAGAAAGGGGAGTGTGCATCCTGTAGTGTGTTCTCCCAGTTGCCAAAAGGGGGATTTCTCTCACACAGATTTGCACGCACACAGCAACCCCCCTCATCCAAACACACACACTTGCCATTTGCAGGATTCAAACCACTACCTAACTAAGTTATGACACTTGAGACGGACGCGTTAGCAGAGCGTGCTATTCGCATTACTGGGAGGTGTTTCTTCTCCTGCTGTACTTATAGGGTGCTGACATCATCTGTGTTTAGAAAGGGGAGTGTGCATCCTGTAGTGTGTTCTCCCAGTTGCCAAAAGGGACATTTCCCTCACACATATTTTCACACACACAGTAACCCCCCTCATTCAAACACACACATTTGCCATTTGCAGGATTCAAACCACTACCTCACTATGTTACGACACTCGAGACAGACGCATTAGCAGAGCACGCTATTCGCCTTACTGGGAGGCTTCCCTTCTCCTGCTGTACTTATAGGGTGCTGACATCATCTGTGTTTAGAAAGGGGAGTGTGCATCCTGTAGTGTGTTCTCCCAGTTGCCAAAAGGGACATTTCCCTCATACATATTTGCATACACACAATAACTCCTCTCATCCAAACACATACACTTGCCACTTGCAGGATTCAAACCGCTACCTAACTATGTTATGACACTCGAGATGGACGCATTAGCAGAGTGCGCTATTCGCAATATTGGGAGCTTCTTTTCTCCTGCTGTACTTGTAGGGTGCTGACATCATCTGTGTTTAGAAAGGGGAGTGTGCATCCTGTAGTGTGTTTTCCCAGTTGCTAAAAGGGACATTTCCCTCTCACAGCCTTTCACACACACAAACCCCACTCACCCACACACACACTGAGCATTTGCAGGATTCGAACCCCTACCTAACTATATTGTGACACTTGAGGGAGACGCATTAGCAGAGCGCACTATCAGAATTACTGGGCATCTGTTTTGCACCTGTAGTATTTCTAGGGTGCTGACATCTTTATTTCCACAGAGGTATGTAGATGTAGTACTACCTGTCAGGTGGGGGATAGCATATATATATGCATTTGCAGCCACCTACGTCAGGGTCAGATATGCACATCGCACTGGCAGGTTATGTTCTATACCATGCTTTGGGACCACAGGACCTGTAACACACAACACAACCAGTCCAGAACACCACACCCACATCCAGGACACACACTTAGCTTCCCTGGGAACAGTGCCAGGATATGCAGGTATTCACATACACCATTCCAGTTGTTAACATCAGGTACAGGCATATTGTGTGTGAGAACTACTCAGGCCTCTACCACTTTACCCTACCGCCACTACAATTTGTGGGTCCATGTGCTATGGCAGAACCAGACACCACAGCCACATGGGTGAATACATATTGCACCTGTCCATCTGCAACGTGGGTACTCACTGTTCCACACCAGAGGTAGACCACCATTGTTGATATCTGACCATGACCACCTTTCCCTGGACATCCATATCTCATCTCCACGCCCAGGCAAGGTTGTCACTGCACACAAACTGTGTTTTGCACAAGCAGACTCTACACTTGTGTAGACTGGGGTGGATGACTTCAGAGGACCCATGCTGGAGGACTATACTGGCCACTCAGCATAATCCTTGACACTTGTATCCTATGAGCATGTGTACAGTTTGCATTGGTCATGCTATCCCACATATACCCATGACTGCTCCACAACAAGACACCTGTCAGCTGTACACCGGCCATATGCGCCGTTCAACAGACAGAGCGACCTAATACATTGCAGAGCTGTAGCCCACAGAGGGAGGATATCTGTGGACGGTTCCAGCACGGCACTTCATTCACACATACTCATTACAACACAGTGTTGACAGTGGAATCGTCTAGAGAATGCAGATAGGGCTCCCCTCAGTCTGTTATTGACGGACACCTACTGTCAGAGATCCTCAGCAACCCTCTCACAGCAGACACCGACAACATGGCTGTGGCTTAGCACATTCAATCCCTGAGACCTCCACAGTGCCCCTGCTTGACAGAGGCACAGCTCACTAGCCTCACATGTTGCCTTCTGTGACCTACTTTACAGTGGCACGGTAGCCTACTATCCTGGGGATGCAGATGCCAAGCACACTCTGGCTGAGCTGCCATTCCCTGGGGCAAGAAGCCTAGTATTGACCTCTACACCCATATGTTCAATTGTCGGATGCACAATATTTGTTGTGCTGTTCTACTGTTTGCAGGTCTTTATTGCCATAGCATTCCCTGTTCCTATGACCAACTTGTGTATCTGTGGCAGATGTTTGCATATGACGGTGATCCACTATATCACTTATGTCTCTGTGGTCATTTACTGTGTGCACTGGGCTGATTGCTGTGTTGTGGTTGGTTCCTGGACTGACACGTACAAATACCAGATATGTGTGGCCAACTGCTACACGGAGATATGGCCTAAGTGTGTGAGCATGCCCAGTTCAGCCTTTCCATGGCACGTTGTCTGACATATGCCTCATTTATCAAAGTGTGCGAGCATGCCCAGTGTGAGCTTTCCATATGTTGTACTCTGAAGTCCAACACATATTTGGGTGTGTGTGACCTTCGACATTATCACACGTTTATGATTGTGTGCTGGGTGACATGTTGTGTACTAACTGACCAACTGCTTCGTGTCTGCCACAACAGGGATTATACTGTGCCTGCAGGAATTGCATGGGATACTTTGCAGACAGTTCTCAACATACTTTCATAATGACCTAACACTGTAGTACCGTATAGTGTACTGGTTCGGTACTTTCACTGCAGTGGACAGTATCCTGGGCTTTAGTCCTATCACTGCTTGACATCTTCATAGTGAGCACAACAGACTGTGTAGGGGCCAGTTGTGCACATATGACCATGTTGCAATATGTTCAGATATGGACTACCTACACCAGGCTCGTCCAACATTGCTAGTGTATTCCACAACATGGGTGGACATTGGCAAACACTAGCGATGTTCCGTAGGCCATTTCTGATGGTAGTCACAGGGTGTGTTTGTCCTTCAACACACATTGTAACTGGAGTTTGCCATTACATATGTCATGGTTGGTATACTGTGCCTCTGTCTACCTCTGACATAACAGTGATACCCAGGGTAGCCTACCATCTCCCATACACTCATCAGGATGCCTCTTGAGGGGTGTCGATATGTGGCACTCTGGCTGACCTGTACCAGGAGTTTACTGAAGTGTGGGGGTGCCTTCTGTGTTATGGATCATTCTGTACAGCTTGTCCTATGTATGTCAGTGCTGGGGTTCAGGTCTCTCATGTGCATAGCTCACTGCCATTCAGATTGTACAAGGTGCAACATGTTCATTCATTCCAGGTTGGACATGGCTTCATACATCAGGCACAGCTTTCCTGTAGGTGGGAAGGATGGCGGTGTGTGGGGCTGCAGTTTGTTTACTCAGGCAACACATGGCATCTGTTCAGGGTCTTTGCTACCCCTGGTGGGGTACTGTTGTGGACTTTACAGTTGTTGGAGGTGTCTGCTGTGGTATATCCCACAGGGGCTATTGTAGTCAGTTGTGATGCTGATGGAGGATGGCTGCAGAGCCAGAGTGAGTTCCCCTTATCTACATCCGCCAGCCTTCATGTTTGGGTGGGTATATGGTACATGTTTCTGCGAACACTACAGACACATGTTTGTCCAGTGCAGGTTATTTATCACCTTTTGTACCCAGGTCTCACATTACATGTTAGGTGCCTCATGGGTTAACACCTGTGTGGTAATTTGTGGGCACTTACTGTATACCCCCGGTGGTTGTCTATACACAGTTCTGCGATTAGCTTGCTGACATGGCTATGGCTACAGTTGTCTGTTTGTAGGTGGCCCTTTTGTGGGTTGCTTGTGTCAGCTGGGGGTCGGATATGGTGGGCTGTTTGTACTCCTCTGCATACATGCTCAGTCACAGTCCTTCCATGTTGGCCTATACCTAATGGGACATGTATACAGAACGGGGGTGGGGGGGGCCAAGACCAGGCCTTGTGGGATGCCACTCATATCCGCTTTGTAGTCTGACATGGATGCGGCATGTCTGACCATGTCAGTTCTGTCCTTGGTCTGCTTTGCAACCCCTCTACTGACATAGGGGTGTATATTTAAGCTGGTGAACATATCCATACTGAACACGTACGGTATTGTCTAGAAGCATGTGCACAGTCCAGCTACGCTGTGTGGACCACATAGCCCTCATCAATGACCTTAATGACTGCTTCAAATGGGTCAGACATGTTTAGGGGCCGGTTCTGCAGTTACAACAGCCACAGTGTGTAGGGTCCAGTATCAGTAGGTCCACATTTGCCTTCTGTCTGCGGTACATACTGATCCTTTCCATAGCTGTGCAGAACAAGCTTGTCAGGATCCTGGGGTGGTAGTTTGGAGTATCCATTCAGGCAACACCTTTGTTGTGATGGACCACTGTTGTTGTACACTGCTCTTTGGGTACATATCCTGTGGTAAGGCTGACATTGGCCAGTAGTGTGATTTTGCATTCCATTACTCTTGGGGTCCATGTTGGCCTCAGCACAGGACACCATCACATACCTTTGCTGCTGTGTGTTCTGCTTTGCAGATGATGGCTGTTACCTCAGCATCTGCAATGTCAGGGGACCATCTGCTGGGATAGGTATTTTGCACTTTCGGGGTGTTTGCACTGCACCTGACAGGTTGTATGTTAGCAATATGTGTGTGTGTTTGGTATGTTGTTTGTAATATCTGTGTGATTCGGAACATATCTGTAGATGCCCAACATGGTTCCTACCATCAGTTGGGTAAGCCTTGTGATTATCCTTAGTGTCCTGTACGTGTTGTATCTTCATAGGTTCATGGGTTCATAGTAGGCAAAACACCCTAGGCCATTAGTAAGCCTAGCTAGAGTGTGTGTGTCTTTCGCCACCCCTTGCTATGTTCAATTATGGCTATTTATGAGGTTCTTCACTGTGCCTCTGTCTGGTCGTGACACAGTGGGGACCCCCAGTATACATGTACGGTCATCCATCCACTTGGCAATAGTCCTGTTGAGGGGTGTCAGTGAGGGGCTCTACCTACCATGGATTGGGATCCTGTTTCTGGGTGTGGGGAGCCTATGGGTTATGTATCTGTCCCTCCAGCACATCTTATTTCATTATGTGTTGAGGTTGACATCTGTGACTCTCACAGCTCCAATGGCTTTGATTTCCTGTGGTGTAGCATGTCCATTACTCCTGTGTTGGACATGGCCTGGTACAACAGACATACAATGCCTCTGTGTAGGCAGTGTGTGACTGCAGTCAGCTGGGGTGTCTACAGCCAGGCAGCAAATGACATATATTTCACACCCTTTATCCTGTTGGTGGGGTAACTATGAGGTCTTCCGAACCGCTGCAGGTGTCACATATGGTACATCCCATATGAGTCATTGTACTAGATTATGGGGAACAGTACAGCGGCACAGTGACCTCTGTTGATGTTGGTGTGAATCTTTTCATGATACGGTGTCCAGTATCAACAGTCTTCATAGCCACATTGGCATTGTGGCTGTCACATGACAGATTAATGTCGACCTGTGTCCCTAGGTCCCTGATGACTCCTTGCATACATAATGGTTTGACACCTATGTGGTACTTTGCGTACCTTGTCTGGTATTTGGTGGGACATCCATACTGTCCAGTGTCTTTGGATGTCTGGGTGGGGTTCTTGTGTGTGAGAGTGTGGTCTGTCGCATGCTACAGACTGTACAGCAGTTTTGACTACAGTTATGTGCACATGGGTGGTGTCCGCTGCTTTGTGCATTGTCAGTTACCTGGCTATATGGGTGTCTGTGCTGCATATGGATACTCCCCCTCCTTTGATGTCTTGGTGCAGGTGTTGGGGCCGTAACACATGGTATGTGGTATAACCTAGTAGTGCAGGTGTGGTATCACTAGGCCTGCAGCAGGCTTCTGTCACTGGACAGGCATCAATGTTCTCCATAATGGAAAGTGCCTCAAGGGCATGCATATTGCAGTTTACACATCTGGCATTGGTCAGCATTACCCTTATGTTTCCTACCACTTATGTTTTCTAGGGTGGTGGGTAGTCTTTTTGGCCTTGCCTACATACGGCTCTATGGAGGCGGCAAAGGCCTTATCCAGTATCCAGACGCACACGGGTAACAGCTGACAGCCACCCCTGTAACAGCAGCATGGCTTGTCATGCTTGACATCTCAAGCAGACACACATTACACCCTCTTGGACTGACAGCTGTAACTGTGCCAGCTGTTAAACATGAGCATTCTGTGTTTGTACTGTGGCATCATTCTTGGTGAGGGTTGGATGCTGCACACAGCCAGTGTCATCCCGCCCTAAGATATATACTCGGAGGGACCATCCATATCTCATTTGATGTTGACCAGGGAGGTACATCTCAGGTAATTCACACCAGCATGGACATTGAGTGCATCATATTTCTGCTTGCTTTGGGGTGACCTGCGTACTTGTGTTAAGTGGCATTTTGTGGCTACCTACAAGCAGCTTACTCTACCCTTTCCCTTGTTCAGTCTGGTGAGTGGGACAGCTGTGTTTCTGCCTATACAGACACCTATTACGACTGTATCAGGCATGTTGTTTCTCCTTCGGGCCTGTGACTGTTTGGCACACCAGCTTTGCGTACTATTCGTTGCATGTGCTATGTTTGAAGGTTGTGGTTGCTTGTGATCTACTTTGGAGGCATCTGTTGGTGTGGTGTGTTTGTAATTAAGGCCTCCGGGAATATTTGTCTGTGTTTATGTGTTTGGTTTACAGTTGTGGTAGGTCTATGTGGGACTGGGTTTGTGGTGTATGTGGTTACCTTCTCCTCCTGACTAGTGTTGACAGTACTGAGTTGTTGGAGCTCAACCTCTGCTTTGGGTACATGGATGCATCTATCACATATGTTTGTATTTATTGGGAGGTGTTGTGGTTGTCTGTGTACTTGGTACTGGCGTCACATTGCCTCTGGATTCATAGGTTATACTTGTTGTGGCTGGACTTAGTGGATTGTATGTGTGGACATATGTTGTTGCCATACTACTGGTCAGTGATTACTTCCCTTTTTGTGTTTGCTCTATCATGTGGTATCTTCCTCATTCTCTTGCATGGTTTGGTAATGGCTGGAGTCCAGCATGCCAGATGCCTGCGTGTATGGCATTGTGTGTTGTTGTTATTTGTGATTGCATACTCCAAGCATTCCTGGCTGTGTTCATGGAATGCCTGTATAACATGTTCTGTGATGTTTCCTATATTCTGCACTTGCACAGGGCCTTTTGTGGATTCAACATCAGTTTGGAGGGCTGCAACCTATGCTTTACACATGTTTTTCACTGTGGTATTCTGGCCAGGGACTGGGGTCAGGGTGTGTATATCCAGTGTGCTTACTCTATGGTCTGGTCTTACCAGTGAGGGGTACACTTCTCATCTTGCCATCCAGTACACATGTTGCTGATTATCACATCCAGTATGCTTACCCCTCTTGTGGGGGTGGTACATTGTTCCTGGGCATTTTGGTTTATGGAATCTGGGTAATTTACTCCTACTGTGTTGGTGCTAGTACAATGCTACCGGTGTATGTCTGGGTATTTTCAGTCGAGCAATATAATGTGGTTTGGGGGGCTTGATATATTCATGTATTCCGACATAGGCCACGTGCTGTTCCTGGTATTAGGATAGTGGTCTGCAGCAGGCTATATACTGTGAGGCAGTTTTAGCCATTGGTATTTGACCATGGATATTCCATGCTGCTTCTTGTTGTGGTACCAACGTGGGGGTGTGGTTATCCTTGCCATTTCTTGCTAGTCACCCTCCTTTTGTAGCTTGTTCCATGTTTTGCGGCTGTACAGCACAGTATGAGGTGTGACCTGGTAGTGTTAGGGTGCTGATGTGAGCCTTGCCCAGTTCTCTATTACAGGACTGGTATCTACATTCTTCTTACTGTGTGCGTTTACACTGCACACATCTTGCTGTTTGCACATCTGTCATGGGGTAGTATTACATCTAGGTTCCTATCCCTTGTAGAACCTATGAGGTTGGGTTTGTGTTTTGAGACTTACCTAGTCAGGGCATGCTGTGGGTACTGACAGCCTTTGCCAGTATCCATGGGGCATGGCATGATAAGTGCATGCCACCCCTAGCAGGTGGTGCATCATGTCAAACTCCGCATATCTTCCCAGCCTGTAACACATTGGCTCCCCTTTGACTGACTGCATTACTTCAGCCAATTATTGTACTTGATCTTCTTGTCTTCATAGTGTGGCATCATGCTTGGTGAGGGTGAGATGTTAGGCAGGGTCTTCATGTTTGCATATACTAGATGGTGTTACATTGCTTAACACATGGCAATCATGCCTCAGGTGGTGCTGCAGGGCTGCCTCTGTTGGATGCACATACTACACTCCCTGTACATGTTTGAGAGCAGGTTGTGTCATGTTAGGCATCCCTGTTACTATATGAGTGAGTCAGAGGGGTATCATTCCCAGGGTTCCTACTGAGCCAGTGTATGTGCTATGCGTTGCCTCTTTGCCAAGGCCAGGGCATACTGGGCACGCCTCCTTCTGCCTACTGGGGCAGGCTCAGGTTGTTCCTCCTCCGAGTCACGCTCTGCCTGTGATGGCCTTGGCAATGGTGGGGGGCTGTTTGGCCCGGCCCTATGCTGGTCCTGCTGCAGCTGTTTTCGCAAGATCATATTATGTAGCATAGCGCATACCATGACAATTTGGGTACATGTAGTTGGTGTGTACTGCAAGGCTCCACCAGATGTGTCCAGACACCGGAACCATGACTTGAGCAGCCCAAACACACGCTCTATCACGTTATGTGTTTGTGCGTGTGCCTCATTATGGCGTTCCTGTTCAGGTGTGTGTGCGTTTCTGATGGGTGTCATCAGCCATGGCTCCAGTGCATAACCTGCATCCCCCACTAGGTGTCCGTGTGGGATGTCCCCATTGGCAAATGTCTGGTACAGCTGCGTCAAATGCCAGATGTGGGAATCGTGATAACTCCCAGGGCAGCCAGCACACACATTCATTATTATGCCCTGGGCATCACACATGACCTGGCATTTGATGGAGGGGAAGCCCTTGCGGTTAATGTAGGCCCTACCCTGCTCACCAGCTGGTGCTTTGATGCGTATGTGCGTGCAGTCTATAGCACCCAGTACCTCAGGGTATTCCGCTATTTGCTGGAAGAGACGCATATTGCTGGCCAATACCTCACGGGCATTGGGGAAATATACATGATCACCGACATGTGCTGACATGGCATCCAGGAACTGGTGTAGTACCCTGGAGGCTGATGCCTGTGATATCTCCATCATATCGCCAGTTGGTCTCTGGAAGGTACCTGTTGCTAGTATTCTTAGGCCAACACATACTTTGGTTTCTACTGGGATGGGTTCCCCTCTGTTGGTTCTGTGTGTGAGGCGTGGCCTGCACAGCTCAACAATTTGCTGCAGGAGCTCTCTGTCCACTCTATAGCGCTCTACTATCTCCAGCTCATGTAACCCGTGGTAGGTGACCCTGGGCCTGTACACTCTTCTCCGTCTCCTCACTGTGGGTTGTCCGGCACCATCTGCATTGTCACCACCCTCAGCAAGTCGCCTTTGTCTCATTATGACAGCTATGACAGCCCCTAACATTTCTGCTCTGAGTTCAGCTTTTTCAGTTTTCACTTCTATTAGCTTACTCCTGTCTTGCAGTGTCTCTTAATGGAAACATCCTGCACTACTGTTTGCAGAGTTTTAAGCGCTGGGCTGGGCTACTATTCTGCCTGTGTAATTGCCTGCTTCTAATTGTTTTCACCTGCTAGCTTCAGCAGTTATCCCTGCTAGCTTCCTATTAATTCTGTTGCTTCCTTTTTCCTCTCTGTTTCCTCAGGGGGGAGCAACTTGCATACTATCTGAAACACGCTCACAGTGGCTTACACGCCACACGCTTACATGGTTCAGAATCTACTTATTCGGTTTAAACGCGTACACCCGCAAACACTGTTACACGTCTGCCAACAGCCTCCAACATACTCAGCCAGCCTTACACGCGTGCACACCCGCGCAAACAGTGTTAAACATCTCCCAACATGCTCCCACATGCTCACACTGCCTTACACGCGCACACTGTCCTACTCGCGCTTCATGGCGTGCACACGTGCGCATGCACGGCCAGTAAGAAACTCTGGTGTAGGTTACAGTGTACACCTTCCATTTCTTGACTTTCCATGACTTATCTAGTGGCACACCTCTTTCCATGATCTGTGCCTGTCATCTGTCATGTTACACTGGCCTCCAATGAACTGCATTTCTTTCTACCATTCCCCCCTGTGATGTCACCTATCTCCTTCTCTATTCCTCCCCCTTTTGTATCTCTTACACTACTCAGACTGTGCTCATTTGGTATGTGACTGTGAGATTCAGTATCCGAACCCTCGTTTACATGAGATTGCCTACTAATGCTTAGTTACATGTCTTAGACTCAGCTTCCCCCCTTAGCAACCACTACACGGTGGCCATGTTGGTTTTAGTCTGCTGGTCCCTGCATTGTCATTCCATGTATTGCATGAAACCCACATTTGTGGGTTTATAACCTTCTTTTTCCTGGTTTTATACAGCGCAGCCCGTTTGCTGGGCTGCGCTGGTTTAAACATGGGCGAAAAAAAATCATATTTTAATATTTTTGCATCGGGTTATCTTGCCAATGGCCACATATTTGGCCATTGGCATGCTGCCTGAATCATATGCAACCTTTTTTTGGAGCTGACATCGCTCCATTGTGGATTTTGCAGAACTGTACTCAGTTGTCAACTGAGTACATTTCTGCAGCTAAAATGTCTCCTACACGGACTGGTTTCTGCTTCGTGGATCACTAATATACCTCATTTGCATACCTTTCGGATGCAAGTGAGGTATTTAGCATGTCCACGCCCAGTCCGTGTAAGAGACGTTTTAGCTGGTCTCTTACACGGAGTTTAGGGCTGTTCCTGGATCGCAAGGCTTGCATGGAGTGTTGCACATCTCTTACACTCCATGCAAGCCTTCGTGAATCCTGCCCATAGCCTTTTCAATGACAAATAGGAAGGAACTTGTGAAAACTACATGACATCTCCATCCCCTGAGCCTAAATGACATGGATATGCTAAGGTTGGTGATAGTGATTAAAAAAACTCTAGTACATAAAACGACATACCAACTCTAGTAGCCCAAAATCAGGGACAAATTTTAAATATTGCTGCTGTAAACTTAGAAGGTTGATAGAATAATAGATTTTTGTATTAGCACGCATTTTCTGAAGGATATGAAGACTGAAACTATAATGTCTATTATTATTTAGTGACATCAGTTCTCAGTGGTTTGCAAGAAAACAATGAACCATGAATTTATGAGGAACAAACCAAAATATGAGTTAAAATCTGGTTGTTCTGTGAAAATCTGGACAGCTGATAGGTGTACAACAGATAATACAAAACAGGCACAGGAAAGGATACACTGCTGAGTGCAAAATGTCTATGAGCCTGCATGATGTTGCGGTTGAAGGCGCTTATTCAGGACCAGTACCTTCTTACTACATGATCATAACCTGGATTATAGGAAAAAATTGTTTTACTGACACACAATGAAGAATAATATATGGACTTTTTCTAGCAGTCATGTGTGCCAACCACGTGGAACCTTACCCACAAATACATTGGCACTGTCAGCTATACAGCATCCCTGATACATTTGGAAGGCAGTGTAATGGGTGTAACATACACTCCAATGAAGTTTTATTTATGTATTTACATTTTGGTTGCTGATGAAGCACAGATTAAATGATGACCAATTGTAGCCTCAGCCTGGGTTACAGTCTTAAAGTAATAACAAAACATCAAAAATCATTAAAATGATACGGACGAAACAAAAGTGTGAAGCCATCATTACCTAAGCACAGTAAGCTTATAGGGTGACATTTTGAAATGTGATAAGTTAAAACCGTGAAAGAATGCTACAGGTTAAATAAATTTACAGGATGATAACTGAGGTCAAGTCAAATTAGAGATAGAATATGGAGGAAGAACAACAAACATGAGTTAATATATATGTAAATGTTTGGGGAAAATATGAACTTCAGTGTTCTATAACAGAATAAGACTGAGGATGAAAGAGAGGGTATTAGTTTGGGGGATATTTATACATTAAGTATAGCTCCAGCATCTTTGCATTTGTATTGGTATTGATTAACTATAAACTATTTGAATTCTGGTCTGAGCTTTGCATAGCTAGAGATACAGATGAGGGGATAAGTGAGTAACTGCCATAGTTTTGATGTGAGTACAAAGAAGCTGTGGTCTTCATAATATAGTTTAGTAGTGAGGGGGGGTTGATGTAAAAGGCCACCAACAGATTGACCTCTCAGGTCATAAGCTGAGGTGGCTACAAGGAGTCTCACAGTAAGGGGAGCTGGGATGCCTTAATGCAGTAGCCTGAAAGTAGAGAACGTGCTAGAAGGTTGAACCCAGTTTGTGTAGACAATCATTTGGTTTTAAATTAAGTGTGATGGTAGTGTTCAAGGAAGGAAGCCTTAATCACGAAACAGAATATTTTATTTGTTAAGCTCTAGAAGACAGTTGTGTTTTTGTCTGAAATGGTGGCAAACAATGGCAGCTAATATTCCAGCCGAACAAGTAGGATACCATAGCATGTGGCAGCTGTGGATGATTTTGTGGGCCCAGAATAAGAGGTCGTTGATTTGGGATCTTAGCTTTTGAGTGTGTGCCTGGAAACTGAGGGAATGGTTGAGCCAGACATCCAGGTATCTAAAAGAAATGGTAGTTTTAATGAGAGTCTTGTCAATATCAAACATGTCAAGAGTGTGGGGGAGCAGTAAAAAAGTCCTTTTAAAGTACCAAAGAGCATACAACCAGCTTTTTTGGATTTCCTTTACTTGTGGTTTGTTGAAACCATGTGCCCTTACTTTATGTGAACTGGCAGTGCATTGCAGGATGGTTTCATTTTTTCCCACTATAGTATAACCATATAGGATTGGTGTTTATAAGTTAATGTGTGTGAGTAGCCACATGGGAATGCTGGAGACTTGCCCCTGCAAAAAAATATATATATTTTTTTTTATGTTTTTTTTTTTTTTTGCATGTGTGTGTGTGTGTGTGTGTGTGTGTGTGTGTGTGTGTGTGTGTGTGTGTGTGTGTGTGTGTGTGTGTGTGTGTGTGTTATACTTCTTAATACTCACAAATCAATGCAGCATGAAAGTAGGATAACATCAGTTATGACCATACCTCTCAATCTCTTAGAGAAAGAAATCTGAACAACGCCATAAATAATGGGGGGGGGGGACAAAGGCCCCAAAACAGGAACAATTTTTAAAGATTACTCTTACAAATGTAGAAAGTTGATAGAATAACAGGTTTTACATTAGCATGAATTTTCTGAATAGTTTAAAGTCTGAAACTCATATTTCAGTCATTATTTTTTTACTTCAGCCCTCAATGATTTTCCAATAATTTTTCAGAAAACCAAGATTTTATGACTAACAGACCAAAAATATGAGGCAAAAATCTGGGGACAGTTGAGAGGTATGATCATTTACTGTATATTCTGATGTCCTGTAATTCATCACAGCCTATGAAGAAGTGTTTGATGTATTGCTTACTATTAAAAATGAGCTTCTACTAGAAATGAAGACTGATTTCTTTATTCTGGACTTTGAGGAGGCCATATACACTCCACCTCTTTCTTCGTGGTATATATTTGTGGGTGCCTGTTCCACTTGGTGGCAGACCATATGTTGGAGGGTGAAATAATTCAGCTTATAACTAAAATATCTGTTAAGTTCTGATTTTCAAATCACGATAAAACAGCTTTTAGACTTGCCCTTCTTTCCTCCTTCTGGCATCAGATTCATACCTTTCAACTGTACAGATTTTTGCAGAATGATCAGATTTTTGCCTCATATTTTTGGTCTGTTTTTCATAAAATTGTGTTTTTCTGACAAATCATTGGCTAATTTATTTATTTATTTATTTTACATTTGTTGACCGGGCTAGTCTAGCTGGATACATTTCCATTTTCAGTAGAGGCCCGGGGAGAAAAGCTCCACACAAATTTTAACCAAAAAAGTTAAAATAAACAAGCAAATGGACAAATCATCATAGATGAAAAGACAAATAATAAAAAAATATAGTACCCAATAACAGATATATACATGAAGAGAATCACATTTCTAAGAATAACATTAATTAGCTGTAATAACATCAAGAACAAGGCACAAAACAGAGAGCAAAATTGACTTATAATATTATATAGAACTAATCTTAGTAACAAAAGGAGAAAGAGAAGCACTATAGTAGGAGAGGAGGAAGGGAAGCAGTTTAAGAAAGAGAAGGGAAAGTTGAGAGAGATTAGCATAGAGGAAAGAAGAAACAAAAAACTCTAAAAGGAGGTAGACTGAAGCAGATTCAGTAAAGAGAGAGAGAAAGTAAAGTAGTAGGAAAGTGCAGAGTAGTAGGAAAGCGCAGAGGAGGTAAAAGATTAGTCAGGTTTTGAACAGGAACAGAGCCAGTGGCTTTGGAAGTAATCTTTGATTTTATGTTTAAAGAGAGGCAGAGATGTGGTAAGTGTTATATCGCTAGGAAGCAGATTCCAGTTCCTTCCTACAGTATCATTAAAGACTGAAGCCAGAAAATAACAACAGACATTTGAGTTTCAGACTTAATGCCAAACCTGTTATTCTATCAATTTTCTAGGTTTGTAAGAGCAATATTTAAAAATTGTCCCTATTTTTGGGCATTTGCCCCCCTACCCATTATATATGGCTCTGTCAATATTTCATACTCAAAGAGGATGAGAGGTATGATCAGACTACACAAATGTCTCTCCAAGATGTCTACTGTAACATTGCTATGCAGCTTTTTGAATGATTCTATAAGCTGTCCCCATTCCTATGATACAAGAAACTCTAAAAGTACAGACTTCCAGCCACCTTTTCTCCACATTTTTGGTCCATATTTGAGCTGAACATATTTTCATTTCACAGGACTGGCATCACATGCTGAGGGCACTATGTGCACTAAATGCACTGGCATCACATGTTGAAGACACTATATGCACTTTATGGATTGGCATCACATGATGAGGGCACTATGTGCACTACATGGACTGGCATCACATTCTGAGGGCACTATGTGCATTATATGGACTGGCATCACATGCTGAGGGCACTGTGTGCACTACATGGACTGGCATCACATGCTAAGGGCACTGTGTGCACTACATGGACTGGCATTACATGCTGAGGGCACTGTGTGTACTACATGGACTGGCATCACATGCTGAGGGCACTATGTGTACTATATACTGTGTGTTCCATGAATTTCTTATTGTCATATTATGTGAACAGAATAATAATAGACATACCGTGAGAGGCATGTCATCTTCCCTAAAATAAAAATACTGGCACTGAAATACAAAGATCTTGCTAGCTAGGATTATGTCTGCAGAGATGCAGGAATATCACCACAACATAGCTCATCATCTGATGCGTTAATGACGCATTTTGTCATTATTCATTTGGATGACTTTGATGCTTTGCAGAAGTGGAATTGTGCATGACTTACTATACTGGGGACATCTACTTTTGTTAGTTACTTATTTTGATGGTTACAGCAATTAAAAGGCTTTACCAATTGTTTTTTTACCATAGTCCATGTGCAAATACTTTTGTCTGTCCTGCTATGATGTCACTCCACTTTTGGAATTGGAGTCTGTATTTTTTTACTTTTCTTGATGCCTGAAAATCAACACATACTAAAACAGAGTCTGGAAAGAAAGCATCAAATGCAGAAATGCTACTATTACAGAAACTGCAGAAGACTGAATGAATTATGTTGGAGGCAAAGCAAAAAATTAAAAAGCTCTGAAAAAATTCACAAGCTAAAGCAAACACACTGGCAATGCAGTCTAACCAAGAAACTATGTAACTCATCAGAATGATGGTAATCAGTACAGAACAAATCATAGGGTCACCTGATCTCCTCCTTACTGTATAATAGTAACATTCCCTAGCTCTGCTGTCATGCATAGTGAATGGAACATCTTTCTAAATCACTGTGTGGTGTGACAGCAAAACAAGGAGCAGCAAATGAGTATGATATGTCAGACATAGATATACTGTACCCAGTAACTTTTCCATCTGTGCTGCTCTGGCAAGCCACAAAGTGGTTCAATCACCAGACTACATAGTACACAGAGGTGCTGTAGGTATTTCCATGCATCTGTCTACAACCTGCCATCTGTGTGATCTATGTCTCTTAACTGTAGTAATGACAGGCAGCATTCAGGAAGTGAGCAAATGCCCAAACCATGTCAACATCAGAATTCAAATAATTGTTTTAGATCATTTGGTCTTTGAAATATGGTTGCCAAAATTTATGTGAATTCCTGTCCTGCCTATGATAAGGGACTGAGTAATACAATTCGGGGTTAAATGTGAAGGGTTGTGCATTTTGTAGATTATCTTTAGAGCATAAGAACATAACTCATTGATTTTTTGCATGATCAACATGCATATTGCAGTTGATACTTTATTTTCTGTTACTGTTATTCTGTATGTTCTCATGAAATCTACTTTTTGCTATGTGTGTGTGTGTGTGTGTGTGTGTGTGTGTGTGTGTGTGTGTGTGTGTGTGTGTGTGTGTAATGGTGTATTTCGTGTTTCAGATGAATAAACTTATGTATTTATCCTGGATAAAGGCAGGAGTTACAGCTGGATGTGGCAGAGTTAAAGATGTTAAGATTTGTACTGGGTGTGACGAGGATGGACAGGATTAGAAATAAGTATATTAGAGGGTCAGCCCAGGTTGGACGGTTTGGAGACAAAGCCAGAGAGGCGAGATTACATTGGTTTGGACATGTGCTGAGGAGGGATACTCGGTATATTGGGAAAAGGATGCTAAGGATGAAGCTGCCAGGTAAGAGGACAAGAGGAAGGCCTAAGATAAGGTTTATGGATGTGGTGAGAGAGGACATGCAGGTGGTTGGTGTGACAGAGCAATATGCAGAGGACAGGAAGAAATGGAAACAGATGATCCACTGTGGTGACCCCTAACAGGAACAGCCAAAAGAAAAGAAGATTTATACTGGATGCTTTCCAGTCACAGAGGGTTTTTTCATGGAAGTACCATTGCTGTGTGCATTATGTAACAACTTTCAAAATTACAATGTCAAAACAGGATTTTTTATTACTTTACAGGAGAACAGATCAGATTTATCATTTAATATGCATGAAGTCAACATTAATTAATTAATTTTGGTTTTCTTCTATCAAACTCACATTTAAATGTATGAATAGCAGAATTACCAGTCAAGAGAGGAAACAAAATTTTTCCTCTTACATCTCAAGAACATTGTAAAGGAAATTAGTCTATACAAAGTTAAACTCTATGCAGTGTAGTAAAACTTGTGGTCCACATTAACATAAAACATAATAGCGCAAGACCTGCTGAGATTTATGTGACTCAAATAGTATACTACAGTATGCAAGTAGAATTTAAGAATTAGTAGGTTGGTTTCCCACTGAATATTGTTTTATGTGAGTGAAACTGGCAGGAAACTTTTTCTGTCCTTGAACACCTTACTGGTGGTATGTCTCTGGGCTTAACATAATAACAGTTGTGAAGGAAAGAATCCTGAATGAAAGCTGTGTATATGTGTCTTGAACTGAGTTCAGTAGATTTCCTTCAAAATGGCTCTGGTGTTTGCCAGATCAGCTTAATCTACAGAAAAAACATTGTAGACAGCCAAATAAAATAAATAAATAAATAATAATAACCATCCTAAACCAGCACTGCTAGAATGTCATATAAGACTACAGATACATGTTGGTAGATACAATTTAATAGTGTTCCCATGTTATCATTTTACTGTGTGTGTGTGTGTGTGTGTGTGTGTGTGTGTGTGTGTGTGTGTGTGTGTGTGTGTGTGTGTTTGTTTGTAATGGGGCAGCAACTACATTTTAGTGGTGGAATACAAAGTTGAAAATGAAATAAAATCTTTCTTTTTACTTTGCTTAAAAACCTCATAAAACCATTTGAGTGATAAATCTTTGAACTATTTCACTTTTCAAGGCTGTGATAGGAGAAATCCTCATTTTCAGAAGTGGGGAATATCAGCATAACGATCACTGTCTTGTAGTTTCTTATTGAATTATCTGTTAGTATCCAGAATTATACAGTAAACTAGGTTCTGCAAACTAGCAGTGATTGACAGAATGAATTATGTATTAGATGAGTATGTTGTGACACTGTATAAATCAACCAAACTGAGCTTCCTTTGCCTTTGTGTATATTACAAAAAGACATTCTCCATTCCTTCTCTGAAGGCTTTTAAACAGGTACAAAACTGGGATTCTTGGATGTGTACCTTTTTAATGATGTTTATTGATAAGTGGTATGCATTATTTAGTTTTTAATGTGTTTTTTTACTTTCTACTTTAAATGAATAAAATTGACTTAACAGCTAAACATTATTTGAAAAGCTTCTAATGTTTGTAATTGTCTCTTGCCATCTGAACTTTATTTCTGTGTGCCATGTAGATGTTTGCAGAACTTGATGAATATACACTTACTGCCTAATAGAAACCTCTTGCAGATAAAATGGCACATTTCAAGATGCTGAGCAAGTCCTCACTTAATAGAAGCAGCACCCATTATATGATGGCTAGCTTGCCTGTGATATAGGAAAACTTAGAAAGAAATATTCTGAAAAGAGAAACAAGTGTTACTGCATTTTTCTTAGTAAATGTCATTTAATAACAGGTTTCACTGTTTATGCACACTGTTTTCTGTTGTACTTGGTATACAAAACACTAATGTTTTCATTTCCAGAATACATTTTACAAATAAGAAGACTCTAGCTTAGTAGTCTGTTCACCCCAGTTCTACTTCAGATGCACAAATTGTCATCAGCAGATCAAAAAATTAGCAGTTTTTCTAAGTTAGCAATTTATACTCTATACTACTTAATATAATTACATCTCCAGTTACCATTACTTGAAAAAATATAAATACTTTTATACACAAAAAAGTATCTGCGTTGTTTTTTATTCTATGCTGAATTCAGAGAAAAGTGTTATTTTTTGAAAATAGTGCTCAGATCAGTGTAATTTGAACACTTCCATTTGGCAGAAGATATGGCATCATGTGGGGACAGTTTAATACATAGTGCCCCTTTTTGTCTCAGTTTAGCATTGCTATTTAAACTGTGACATGATATAGAATTTGGGCATTTGGGAGTAACACAGAGATGATCGTGACCCTCTCT
This sequence comes from Protopterus annectens, assembly GCF_019279795.1. Lineage (NCBI taxonomy): Eukaryota > Metazoa > Chordata > Ceratodontiformes > Protopteridae > Protopterus > Protopterus annectens. The sequence goes on along the minus strand of NC_056732.1, from coordinate 390,713,793 downwards.
ACCCACATTTCAAACTAAAATCTGGAAAGCAACATTTGTATTTCATTTTAGAGAAGCAAAATAAGTTTTAAATCAATAGCAGACAGGTCTTATCTGGACATCACTGACTCAATGAAGTACACTGAATTGTGAAAGTATTAAAAAAAAACTTAGTAAATCTTTAAGAAAAAGCATGTAAAATAGGAATACTGATATCAGACAATCCCTGATATAGCACATACCTGCTCTGTTTATAAAGCTGAAAGTAAGACAGAGCACTGCTTAGAGGCATTCTTTTATAGACTCTGGTAATTTTACCAAGAAATATATATTCGTAATGCAGCTGCCATGAATAGAAGCACGTTTTATGTTTCCTGCAATGCATAGATGAAAAGTCTGCACTGCATTATTATTTTAGTGCCATGTGACACAAGGGAATGTAAGATGAGAATGCTGGACAGTATGCAAGCAATAATGTCTGACAGGGTGTGTGTTATTGTGTAAATAATGCACATACAGGGGATTGTGGCAGATGGCTTCTATATCCCTGGAAGGACATTATTTATACAATAACACACACTCTGGAGGGCATTATTATGCTTAGAGAATTGGTTATCTGTTAAAATGTTTTGCATTTTTTAAAATTATATACTTTTTAAAAATTTTATATACAAAATAATTTCCCCTCAATGTTTCAAACTTGCTTTAGTATTTATAATTTTTACTGGAGGAAGCATTCACACATGCACACACATGCACACACGCACACACGCACGCACGCACGCACACACACACACACACACACACACACACACACACACACACACACACACACACACACACACACACATTCAAAACCACAGCCAAACACACCTATACATTTTATTATTTATTTTATTATTTTATTTTACATTTGTTGACTGAGTTTATCCGGCTGAGCAGATAGCACTTTTCAGCAGAGGCCCGGAGAGAAAAGCTCCACAACATTTACATTTAAATTTAAATTTTTAACAGTAAAATGTATATAAACAAGAAGACTTTAACAATACTAAGCTGGAAAAGTACAGTCTTAGAAAAATATGTGTGGTGATTGAGTTTGCATTACATTTACAATATATGAACAAGGAAACAAAAATCTAAGATTGTAGATATAGCCAGGAAGTTGCTGTTAGAGTAAAAACATACTGATGGTATATTAGTAAAGGTATTTTAAGATGGAGTAAGAAGCAATAACCAAGTTAAGATGAGGAAGATAGATGGTTCCACGTTTCTAAGCACCCCGGAAACTATTAGGGTCCAACCCAACACTCTCATAATAGGTGATTTCAAATACCCCTCCATCAACTGGGAAAACTCCTCATGCACCAATACACTGGCCCGATGCATCATGGAATTCATCAGTTCCAATGCCCTGCCCCAGCTTATTCTTACCCCCACTAGAGGAAGCAACATCCTTGACCTGGTTATTACTAACATGGGCGACCATTGCTCTACACCAATAGTCATTTCCTCCGTGGTTAGACCCGACCACAAACTAATCACCATGGAAATCCACATCTCACCCACACCCCACTGCAAAGGAAACTACCATGAAAAACTTCTCCAAAGCTGACTTTGGGCTCCTAACAACAGAGGGGGCTAACTTCACGGCACCCATGTCAATGGAAAATAGATGCATGACTGCCAAATCATACACCAATGCACTGTACGAACATGTACATAAATGCATGGAACTAGCCATACCCAACAGAACCAAGATGCTCTTCTCCAAAAAAAGGAAGCCAATCTGGTGGTCCTCTGCCATTAATAAACTCTACAACAGAAGGAAGAAACTGTTGCAGAAAAAGATGAAGTCCCAAGACTGGAAAAACTCCCTTATTAGTCTCAACAAAAAGTTTATATCCCTCATCAAAACTTCTAAAGCCAGCTATGAAGGCAGAATTGCAGCAGACACTAAAAACAGCCACAAAGCCTTCTATAGTTATATCAAGAATCTCCACAGCAATACCCACAATGGTACCTCCTATACTGAGCCAACAGATATTGCCAACATACTGGTTGATGTATTCAGTGCCAACTTTACCCCTCTCTCCCCTCTAAAGGACCAATCACAATGCCAGAGGAATGTCAGACACCCAGCATTACTGCAGCACAGGTTAAAGCTGCATTGTCCAACGCCAAGAATACAGCTTCCATGGGACCCAACAATATCCCTGGATGTGTTCTACATGAACTACAAAGTGAACTGGCACCACATCTGTATGCCCTGTTCAATCACAGCCTCACCTCAGGCTTTGTTCCTACTGAATGGTACACTGCTACAGTCACCTCCTCTCCATAAAGGGGGAGCAACTACAGACCCTGGGAATTATCGCCCCATTAGCCTGACAAGTCTGATATGTAAGGCTATGGAGTGCATCATCATGGACCTAATTAACAAGGATATAGGCAGTCTCCAAACTCTAGATCCCATGCAGTTTGGTTTTGTGAAAGGTAGATCATGCCTGCTCAACCTGGCTGACTTCTTTGAGTCAGTCACCAAAGCTGTGGATGAGGACAAGGCAGTTCATACAGCCTACCTCGATCTGGTCAAGGCCTTTGATACCATTCCCCACTCAGGAATTATTGATAAACTCACCAAACTAGGCATCAACCCCTATACCACTAGGTGGGTTGCAAACTGGCTCACAGATAGAACCCACAGTGTGAAAGTGGCAGACTCTAAGTCAGACTACCGACCAGTCACAAGTGAAGTCCCGCAGGGATCAGCCCTGGGTCCTCTCCTGTTTGGCATCTACTTCTCAGAAGTCCAGACCAACACTGAGGGACTCTGGCTGACCAAGTTCATAGATAACTGCAAGCTGGGAGCCATTATTAACTCCCCAAGTGATGTAGACATCCTACAGGAAGGCCTCACTGAGACCAATGACTGGTGTCGAAACCATGGCCTTAAGCTTAATGCCAAAAAATGCGTTGTCATCCCTTTGGGAAAAACTCAGCTCCCACTAATTACCACATCAATGGGAGCCCACTGAACACTGAAGGCATTATAAGAGATTTGGGGACACAGGTTGACAGCAACCACTCCTTTGACCACCACACTGCCACTGTGGTCAGAAAGTCGTTCTGTGTGGCACATCTCATTACTAAGGGTTTTCCATCCAGGAAGAAAGAGGTCATCATCTCTCTCTACTCTTCCCTTATTAGGCCAATCATTGAGTATAATGCCCCATTTGGCATGTACCTCACTAGACACATGCATTAGCTGGAAACGCCACAAAAGTACCTCACGAAGAGGATCCTAGGCCTTAAACACATGTCCTACATGGACAGACTCAAAAAACTCCAGCTATTCTCTGTCTCATATCATCTACTAAGAGGTGATCCCTGCTTGAATTACAAAGCAATGTCTGACCCAGCTCTGTTAGAAATGCTACATCTAAAGAAATCCCAATCCCTCCACACCACACACTCCAGACACATCAACCTCATTACCACAATCAAAAGAACATGCTGGAGGGACAGGTTCATAACCCAGAGACTGCCCATGATCTGGAATAGACTTCCCATACATGTCAAGCAAAGCACCTCACTGGCCCTCTTCAAGAGAAATCTTGATGAGTGGATGGGAAATAGAAAGTTCACCCCGGGGATCACTCCAGTGGCTCTCCTTGATAGAAGCACTGAGAACTAACATTGGGTGGCACAATGCCAGGGCACTTCTATGGGCTAGGCTTGTAAATACTCCAGGGCCATTAGCCTAGTACACACCTATGAACATATGAGCCTGTGGCACTAAGAGAGGGGAGTAACCATTAAAGGCTAACAGAGTACTAAAATTAGGAGAGGATGACAGTTTAAGGGGGTGAGTACAGTGACATATCCAGTGGCTTTTTAAGTAGTCTTTGACAGCTGATTTGAATATATTTGGTTGTTTAAATGATCAAATTTCCAATGAAAGTTTGTTCCAGAAGATGGTAGGATGGTAGCTACAGAGGTTTTGACCAATGTTGCTCTTGGGTTTACAGATGTGTACTAAGTCTTGGTGTGAACTTCAGAGAGACCTGGAGGGGGCATATGAGGAGATAATAGGAGTCAAGCTGGGGCAGAAAGATGGTTGGTATAAGACAGAGTGAATAATCTGAAGATGGGAGAGGAGAAGCTGGTGGGGTAGTTCCAGCCAGTTTAAGTGTTTTGAAGAGATACAGTGATGAGATCTATAGCTGTGATTTGCAGCAAATCTAGCCAGTTTGTTATAGGTATTCTCTAGTTTAGTTAGGAGGGTGGTTTGGAGGTTACAGGGGATCTGAAATATGTACATTAGGCTTGGTAGGAGATAGTCATGAGAGAGGGAAACTCTGGCCTTGTTGAATAGGAACTTTTTATTTCTATATAAGTAGCTGGGATGTTGATGGGTTTTCTTAATATAATTGCTGACATGCAAATCAAATTTCATTTGGTCATCTATCATGACCCTTAGAAGCTTTGTGTGAGGTTCAACTATGACAGGTGTATTATGGATAATAAGTGTATTTTAGGTTATTCAGGCTTTTGGGGAGAAAAAGTAAGAGTTTAGTCTTTTTAGCATTCAAAATTAGCTGCTTGTTGGACAGTCGGGTCTCGACAGAGATGAAGGATTTCTGAGTAATAGAATGTAATTCAGGGAGGGTGTCTGTAAGGGTAATGACAGTGGAGTCATCAGCATATTGGATGAGAGTAGACTGAGGACAGGAGGTATAGAATAAATTAGTGAAGATATTGAACAGTAGTGCCCCAAGAACAGATCCTTGGGGAATACCCATTTTGATGGGGAGAGGGGTGGAGAGAGCCAAGAGCCATTTTACTGATTGTAGTTGGTCAGAGAGTTAGCTGGAAAACCAGGCAGGTGTAGAGGAGGAGATATTGAGGTTAATGAGTTTGTCCGTAAGAAAACAGTGAGACATGGTGTCAAATGCTTTACAGAGATCTAGGAATAAGTATGACTCTAGTTTATTGTTGTCTCTGACCTGAGAAATAGTCCTGATGAAGGACAGTAGGGCAGTAGTAGTGCTATGCTTAGGATAAAAGCCGTGTTGTGTAGTGGTGAGCAGATTTTCCTGAAGTAACTGTTCCATTACTTGCTTGTACATGCCTTTCTCAAGTATTTTTGAGAGAGGTGAGAGGATAGCTATAGGTCTGAAGTTGGAGATTTCAATGAAGTTACCTCCTTTGTGAATGGGTAGTGCATAGAATTCTTTCCAGCTAGAGGGAAATTTAGATTTTGTGATTGACTGGTTAATTAGTATTGAAACTGGGAGGGCTAGAGAGTCTTCTACTAGCTGGAGAAAGAGGGGAGGTAGATTGTCTGCAGATACAGAACAGGGTTTTAGTTTGCGAAGTAATATAGAAAGATGCACATTCAGACATACAGACAGACGTGGACACACACACACACACACACACACACACACATATATATATATATATATATATATATATATATATATATATATATATATATATACATATATACAGAAGCAAACATGCACACACAGACAAAGAAAGTACTAGCAGCTTTCATCCACAGATCCACCCATGATGTCTATTAGATAAAAAATGTACTGTAGCTCTCTCTCCACCCCCACTCACTTCCACTTTTCTCTCCTACTCCCATTACTTTCCCTGATTTGCCCATATTTCTGGTAAATCAATAAGAATTAAGGTTAATCAATAATGAAAGAATCTAAAAGTTTTGTACCTCCCTTCTAATGGACTGCCTGTTGCTTTCAGTGCTCCGTTTCTCTGGTCTCTATATACCCCCTTCTTTCTCTCTCTCTTGCTGATGTTTTCACACACATAACTATGCACACACTCGCATGCACACAAACATATTTTTCTTTCTTTTTCATTTATTTTTTGTTTAAACTCTATGCTTGCTAAACAACAAAGCGCTGTTTAGCAAGTGTACAAAAATGGTGACCATTTGTTTTTTTTTTTAACTGTCTGAGCTTCATGACATCTTAATATACTGTCATGAAGTGGTGGGTTTGATTTTGAGCAGGCATTACCTGTACATTAGCGCTATATTGGAGACCGTTCGTTCTTCAATCACAGTGGCGATGTAAAGGTTGACCATTCTTTAATCCGTTGTATGCTCTTAGTTTTAGTTGGTTATTTCATATATAGATTCTAAGGAAAACTACTTAATGATGTTAGTGACCATCAACCAGAGAGCTAGGAATAAAAATACATATGAAAAGAGCAATCCAGCAGTATCTATTGATCTCGAAATTTTATTATGCACAGACATGTGCACGCTCACACACAAGCATACACACAGACACTCATGCACAAGAACACACACTCACACACACACACACACACACACACACACACACACACACACACACACACACACAATCGTGTACAGCTCTTCTGCAGAATAATGAAAATACCAAAAGAAATCATGTCTGTTAAGTGAAGTCTGGATGACTATCTTGTCTGTTTTACATTTTTCCATCAGTATGAATTTTCAACTGATAAGGTTTTTGGCAATGCATTATTAATAAACTGTATGGCATTTCAACCCTGTAGCAAATAACACATACTAATCTTTTTATTAAACCGGGCACTTATGGTTTGTACCTTTATTCAATTAGAAGCTAAAGTTTGTTAAAGAAAACTATAAAACTGTGATCAGGCTGTGGTGTATTAAAATAATTGTTATAATTGATATTATAATGTTTTAGTGACTGCTGCATTCATTGAAAATGGCTGTATTGATAGACTGCAGGTTAAGGCACTTAGCTGCAAATTCTGCATTCTTCAAGTGTTGCTCTGAAGCCTTCATTCTTTCTTATAATATGATCTACATGCATTTGGTACAACAGGAGTCCATTATAGAAAGAGTGAACAGAAATTCTAGACCATCATTTGGACAGGTATATAATTTCATCCAATCTAATACTGACAAGGTATATAGAAGTCTGTATTGCCCATCAAAAGGGTGTATGATGTGTGTGTGCGTATGTGTATGTATGTGTATGTATGTATATATATATATATATATATATATATATATATATATATATACAAACAAAGAGGAAGAGCCACCAAAAAATAGCACCACACCACAAAGTAATATGAGAAAACCAAATTCAGTGCTGCTGTTACAACAAGGCAATCCATAAAACACTGCTGTGACTTGAATAAGAACTTTAATAAATTAGTAATACTTAAAAAACTTCTAAGGAACTTATAAAACTGGCAGATAAGCTCTTTCACATACAAGATTACCCTTCATCAGATCTGTTAAGCTAATCAGTGATGTCAAAATATAAAATCAACAATAAATATGAATAGACTCCTGTTGGTGACTATGGATGTTGTTAGTCTTTTTACGGCTATCCAGAATTAATGACTTTGGGGTAAATGTTATTAAAGAATTCATATGGAGAGAAGCTGATATTAGTATCAATCAAATCAATGCAATATGTTCTTTGTTATTTCTAGTGCTTGAACACAATGTGTTGATCTTTGAAGCAATTTGTATTAGCAGCAGTAGGTTGTAGCTATGGGCACCCCATGCGCCAGTAGTTATGCTAATCTTGTAATGGTAAATTGGGAAAATGATTTTGTAATGAATAACAATCCCTACTCCCAGCATGTGAAGTTTTATCAGCGTTTTTTCGATGACGTATATATATGTTATGGGATGGAAATGAAGAAGAACTTGCCAGCTTTCCTAGATTCTTAGAAGGGTCTACTGAGTTCCTAAGATTCAGCATACATTCTTCCTATGATATGTTACCTTTTTGGATGTGATGACCCTTCAGAATAACTGTGGTAAGAGTGATACACAATTGTATCTTAAGGAAACTTGAAAGAATAATTATTTGGCAAGATCAAGTATGCATCCCCAGCATATTTACTGTAGTATAGCTGAAGCACAGTTGCTCAGAGTTTCCAGACTAAGTACTAGAGAAGATTTTCATGAAGAAGTATTAAGCTGAATGTAATCTCCCTGTCATCTCAGATGTCCAAGTGAGAACCGCCCTAAACAAAGCAAAAAATACAGCATCAATGGGACCTGACGGTATCCCGGGGTGCGTGTTACGTGAACTCCAAGAGGAGCTAAACCCACACATAAAAATGCTATTTAACCTTAGCCTTACTTCGGGATATGTACCTGAACACTGGCGTACAGCAACAGTGGTCCCACTCCACAAGGGGGGTGCCTCTACAGACCCTGGAAACTACCGCCCCATAAGCTTAACTAGCCTGGTTTGCAAAGCTATGGAAAGAATCATTATGGAACTCATAAACAGAGACATAGGGGACCTACAGACACTTGACCCCACCCAGTTTGGCTTTGTAAAGGGCAGATCCTGCCTTTTAAACCTGGTTGACTTTTTCGAAACAGTCACTAGAGCCATTGATGAGGGCAAAGCAGTCCATACAGCATACCTGGACTTGGCTAAGGCCTTGACACAATACCCCACTCAGGCATCATAGATAAGCTAAACAGCTTAAAAGTAAACCCTTATGTCACTAGATGGGTTGCAAACTGGCTAAAGGACAGAACCCATAAAGTTAAAATCGCTGGAGCAATGTCAGACTCAAAGCCAGTCACAAGTGGTGTCCCACAGGGATCTGTCCTGGGACCCCTCTTGTTTGGCATTTATTTCTCAGATGTTAAAGCAAACATGGGAGGCTGTGGCTGACAAAGTTCGCAGATGACTGCAAACTAGGCCATAGTTGATACACCAGCAGACACACACATCCTACAAAAGGCCTCACTGAAGCGGACAACTGGTGCCATAGTCACGGCCTTAAACTAAATGCCAAAAATGTATAGTCATCCCTTTTGGAAAAAACAAAGTACCCACAAATTATCACATAGACAGCAACCCACTGAGTACGGAAAAAGTAATCAGAGACCTAGGGACCCTAAGTAGACAGCGACCTCTCATTTGACACCACGTTGCCAAAGTGGTTAGAAAAACATTCTACCTTGCACACCTCATCATGAAGGGATTCACATCCAGATCCAAGGATGTCATTGTACCCCTATATTCCTCCCTCATCAGATCCATGATTGAGTACAATGCCCCATTTGGTATGTACCTCACCCGGCATTTGCAACAGCTGGAGAGACCACAAAAGTACCTCACCAAAAGGATCAAGGGTCTCCAACATATGTCTTATTCTGCCAGACTAAAGAAACTTCAGCTCTATTCAGTAGCATACCGCCTGCTCAGAGGTGATCTCTGCCTGACGTACAAGGCCATGTCCAATCAGGATCTGATGGACATGCTCCACCTCAAAAATCCAAATCCATCAGGACCATGAGAGCTAAAGACTTAAACCTCGGCACAAGTATGAATAGGACATGCTGGAGGGATAGATTCATAACCCAGAGGCTTCCCATGCTTTGGAACAGGATCCCAGTTCGTATTAGGCAGAGCCCCTCACTGACTCTCTTCAAGAGAAATCTTGATGAGTGGATGGGAGATCGTAAGTTTACCCCAGGGGTCACATCTGTGTCACTGCTAGACAGGGGCACAGTAAACTAATTCTATTATATAAGGGGACGTTCATTGTGTCACTACTAGACAGAGGCACAGTATTCTAGATTTATTCTGTACATTTTTGTACCATTTCATGGGGTGGCAAAAGCCACATCACTATGGCTAGGCTTACAAATGCCCCAAGGCAGATAGCCTAGTACTATACTATGAAACTATGAAACTATGAAGAATGAGGACATTTTTTCAACAGAGAGGATATTATACGAAAGAGATTGTTAAGGCACAACTGAAGGTTAGGGATGTATGTTGGCAAAAAGGGAGACCCTATTTGTATTGAAATGACACCCACCTCCAACAGAGTTCTAAACAGATGAAAAAGAGGCCACAAATAGAGCAAGTCAGTCATGTTGTTCTGACTTATACGAGTGATATTAAATATATATGTGACATCATTGAAGCTAACTGGAAGAGCCTTACATCAGATGCGATTATTAAAGAGACTGTTGGAAACAGACCGCATTTTACCTTTAAGAACAATCGGAATCTTAAGCAAACACTATGTTTTAAACATAAAGCACCTGTAAAAATACAGTACAGCAGGAAAGGAACCGATCCATGTCATTGTTGTTCTAATCACAAATATATATCTAAAGAACAAGATTTCAAACACCCATTTATTAAGTTTATGTTTATACTGAAGCTATATGCTGACTGTACTACTACAAGTTTGGTATACTTGGCTACATGCGATAGCTGTACATGTTTCTATGTAGGTAAGACTGTGAAACAGTTTAAAGAAAGGCTATCTAAGTATATTAATGATATCTGTCTGAAATCTCTTAAATATCTCCTGGCAAAACGTGCATGAATCAAATGGGCACAAGTTTTTTTTAGAGTATTACAAGTGGTATCTGAGTATCAGAGAGGTGGTGATCATAATGATCACTTGGAACTTACAGAAATTAAATGGATAGGAATGTTTCAAGCACATAGATATCCTGGTTTAAACTTTTACTTCCCATTGAAACCCGCCCTTAAGGGGCAGAAGCTGAAGCATTAATGCTGATTGGCTGAAAGTTTTTTAAATTTTGACAACACGGATTAGTTTAACACATTTGATGAAGAGTAATCTTGTATCTGAAAGCACTTATCTGCCAGCTTTATAAGTTTCTTATACATTTTTTGTCTTACTATTTTATTAAAGTTCTTATTCGAGTCACAGCAGTGTTTTATAGACTGCCTTGTAACAGCACTGATAGATATATGTGCGTGTGTGTGTGTGTGTGTGTGTGTGTGTGTGTGTGTGTGTGTGTGTGTGTGTGTGTGTGTGTGTGTGTGTGTGTGTGTGTGCACGCGCGCATACAATTCATGCCTCTTAACTGTACAGATTTTTACAGAATGTCCAGATTTTTGCCATATATTTTTGGTCCATTTTTCATAAAATTGTGGTTTTCTGGCAAATTATCCTTTATCCTTTACAGTCAATATTTTCAAATGGTACAGCCTTGGAAGTAGTTAAGGAATTTAAAGATTTAGGTGTTACTATCAACAATAAGCTTGCCTTTGACCAGCATATTATCTCTGTCAAAAGTAAGGATATGCATTTTCTGGGTATTATTTTAAAACCTTTATCTGTCAGAGATGAATGTTATCTGGTCTGACTTTATGTGTCTCACATATGCTCTTTGACTGAGTTCAATAACCCTTTTACATTTATACAAACAGAAAATTACATTGGGCCGGATTCACGAAGGCTTGCATGGAGTCTAAGAGTAGAGTAAGACTCCATGTAGCCAACATGTCTGCCGAGCGATCCAGGAACAGCTGGTAGGGGTGTGCAACAGAGCTCCTAAAATGACTCTTACACGGACAGGGCTAGGATATGCAAATTACCTCAATTGCAGGCGAAAACTGTGCAAATGAGGTAAATTTGCAATCCAGGAAACCCGAACCTGTCCAAGTAAGAGTAGTGTTATTTGCAGAAATGTACTCCATTAATAACTGAGTACGGTTCTGCAAATAGCAAAACGGAGCAGTGACAGCTCCAAAAAAGGATGCATCTAGTTGAGGAAGCATGCCAATGGCCAAAAATATGGCCATTGGCAATGTTCACTGATGCAAAATAAAAATAAAAGAATTATTTTTTTCTATCCGGATCGCCGATGTTTAAGAGTAGCGCAGCACCGCGCAAACGTGCTGCATGCTAAAAAACAGAAAACCAATAATTAAAATCCACAAATGTGGATTTTATTGTAATTCTTAATATACAATGCAAGGGAAAGGCAGGCCGAAGACAACATGGCTACCAAGTAGAGGTTGCTAAGGGGGGAAGCTCAGTCTAAGAGATGTAACCAAGCATTAGTAGGCAATCCTATGCAAATGAGGGTAAGGATAGTGAATCCCAAGTTTACATAGCAAAAGAGCACAGTCAGAGGAGTGTAGGAGTAGGATAAGGGGGGGTATCAGAGTAGAAGATAGGTGCCATCATGAGGGGGTATGTATGAAAGAAGTGAAGCTCATTGGAGCAGAGTGGCATGTGTTTGCTGTCAGTTACTCATCACTGGAAGAGGTGTGTCAACAGGTACCCTAGCTAAAGGCAAGAAATTGAAGGTGTATGCCATGGATAACACTAAAGTTTCTTGTAGAAGTGCTTGCAATGTGTTTGCGTGCGGGTGTGCACCCGTACATCCGAGTAAGATTGTGTGCGTGCGTGTGCGCCTGTGTGCGCGTGTTTAAGCCGGAGTAAGCATGTCTAAGGTCATTTAAAGTTGTGTAAGCACATTTGCGCCTGTGTGCGCACATTTTAGCAAGAATAAGCAAATTTTAGTCCGTGTAAGCATGTGTGCGCGCGTGTGAGCTGGTGTGCTCGTGTTTGCGCTTGTGTGCATGGTGCTGCCACCCTGAGGAAACAGAAACGGAAAAGGAAGCACAACAAATAATAGGAAGTTAACCAGGGAGTACTAGCAGAGCTAGCAGGTGAAAACAATCAGAATCAGGCAATTACACAGACAGTACACTGGCCCAGCCCAGCACTTAAAACTCTACAAACAACATTCCACTATGTATCTCTCAGAGACACTGCAACACTGCAGTAAGCTAATAGAAGTGAAAACTGAAAAAGCTTTACTGAGACAAAGAAATGTTAGGGGCTGCCATTGCTGTTATAAGGCAACATATGCAACATGCTGAGGGTGGTGACAATGCGAATGCTGCTGGACAACCCACAGCGAGGAGACGGAGAAGAGTGTACAGGCCCAGGGTAACCTATCAGGGGCTACATGAGCTGGAGATAGTGGAGCGCTATAGAGTGGACAGAGACCTCATGCAGCAAATTGCTGAGCTGTGCAGGCCACGCCTCACACACAGAACTAACAGAGGGGAACCCATCTCAGTGGAAACCAAGGTATGTGTTGGCCTAAGAATATTAGCAACAGGTACCTTCCAGAGACCAGCTGGTGATATGATGGGGATATCACAGGCATCAGCATCCAGGGTACTGCACCAGTTCCTGGATGCCATGTCAGCACATGTCGGTGATCATGTATATTTCCCCAATTCCCATGAGGTATTGGCCAGCAATATGCATCTCTTCCAGCAAATAGCGGAATACCCTGAGGAAGTGAGTGCAATAGACTGCACGCACATATGCATCAAAGCACCAGCCGGTGAGCGGGGTAGGGTCTACTTTAACTGCAAGGGCTTCCCCCTCCATCAACTGCCAGGTTGTGTGTGATGCCCAGGGCATAATACTGAATGTATGTGCTTGCTGCCCTGGAAGCTACCATGATTCCCATATCTGGCATCTGACACAGCTGTACCAGACATTTGCCAATGGGGACATCCCTGATGGTCACCTAGTGGGGGATGCTGGCTATGCACTGGAGCCGTGGCTGATGACACCCATCAGAAACGCACACACAACTGAACAGGAACGCCATAATGAGGCACACGCACAAACACAAAATGTAATTGAGTGTGTGTTTGGGTTGCTCAAGTCATGGTTCCGGTGCCTGGACACATCTGGTGGAGCCTTGCAGTACTCACCAGCTACACGTACCCAAATTGTCATGGTATGTGCTATGCTAAATAATATGATCCTGCAAAAACAGCTGCAGCAGGACCAGCATAGGCCCAGGCCAAACAGCCCCCCACCATTGCCAAGGCCATCACAGGCAGAGCGTGACTTGGAGGAGGAACAACCTGAATCTGCCCCAGTAGGCAGAAGGAGGCGTGCCCAGTATGCTTTGGCCTTGGTAAAGAGGCAACGCATAGCACATACACTGGCTCAGTAGGAACCCTGGAAATGATACCTCTCTCTGACACACACATATAGTAAAAGGGATGCCTAACTTGACACTACCTGTTTTTAAACATGTATAGGGAGTGTAGTATGTGCATCCGACATAGGCAGCCCTGCAGTACCACCTGAGGCATGATTGCCATGTGTTAAGCAATATAAAGCAGTGCTAAACAGCTTTTACCACCATTCAGTATATGTAAACAAAATTGCACACACTAACTAGCATAACTGTGGTCAATGTTGAGCAATATTGGGCAATGTTCAGCAATGTTGGTTAACGCTGAGCAATGTTGGACAAGCTTGGTCTAAGTTGGACATAGCCGAACAAAAGCCAACATGCTCATATTTGCTCTACTGGCCCTTAAGCAGTCTGGTCTGCTCAGTATGAAAATGTAAAGCAGTGACAGGCCTCGAACCCAGGATACTGTGCACTCTAGTCATAGTATTGAACCACTAAACCATGACAGTATTTCAGTGGTCAGCCTGTATGAAGAAATGTTGATAAGTCTATGCAAAGTATCTCATGGAAACCCTGTAGGCACAGCATAATCCCTGTCGAGTTATGACACAAAGGTGAGCCCTGCAGTAAGAATAGAACCTGATTTTCAACACACATATAGTATAAATGTTAATATTGGTCATGTTCACACACATCAACAAATGTAGTGGACCTCAGACAGCAACATACTGAAAGGTCACACTGGGCATGCTCACACACTTGAATAAATGAGACAAATGTCAGGCAACAAAACACTGAAAGGCCGAACTGGGCATGCTCACACACTTAGGCCATGTCTGAGTACAGCAGTGGGCCACACATATCCGGCAGTTGCATGTGTTAACCCACGAACCTCTCACCATTCACCAACCTGCCTTGTGCACACAGTTATATGACAATAGACACATATATAATATAGTGGAACCCTGTCATAATCAATTATGTTCTGCAGATACTTAGGTTGTTCATAGAAAGTGGGAAAGCAAAGAAGAAACAAAACCTGCAATCAGCATCATCAATAAACAATGTGCATCCCGAACATTATCATAGGTTCAGAGGTTGATACTAGGCTATCTGCCCTAGGGCATGTATAAGCCTAGCCAGAGTGTGTTTGGCTTTCGCAACCCTGTTAGATTAGTAGACTGTGCCTGTGCATAGTAGGTCACACAAGATAGCCCATTTACATTTAGTTTATTGTGCCTCTGTCTAGCAGGGACCCAGAAGATATCCCAGGGGTAAACATACGATCACCCATCCATTTGTCAAGATGTCTCTTGTAGGTGGTCAGTGGGGGGCTCTGCGTATGCGGGACTGGGATCTCATTCCAGACTGAGTGGAGCCTCTGGGATAGGAATCTGTCCCTCCAGCATGTCCTATTAATATCTGTGCTGAGGTTTATGTCCCTGGAGCGTGTAGCTCTAAGGGATTCGGATATCCTGAGGTGGAGCATGTCCATTAATTCTGGGTTGGACATGGCTTTAAACAACAGGCACAGATCGCATCCAAGTAGGCGGTAAGTGACTGAGTAGAGCTGGAGTTACTTTAGCTGAACTGCGCAGGGCATCTAAGTGAGTCCCTAGATCTACTTGGTGAGGTACTTTTGTTGCCATTACAGTTGCTGCAGGTGTTGGGTAAGGTACATCCCAAATGGGGCATTGTATCCAAGCATGGGCCTGATGAGTATAGGGGCACAATGACCTCACTTGATCTAGATGTGAAACCTTATGGGATAAGGTGGGCTATATAGAAGGTCTGTCTAACCACTTTGGCAACATGATTGTCAAAGGCGAGAGTACTAACTACTTGTGTCCCCAAATCCCTAATAACTCCTACCATACGTAATGGATTACCACCTATGTGGTAATGTGTGGCCACGTTGTTATTCCCAAAGGGGATGACTATGCATCTAATGGCATTTAGCTGTAGGCCATGGCTCTGGCACCAGTTATCCATCTCTATGAGACCCTTTTTGAGGATGCTTGTGCCAGATGGAGAGTTGATTATGGCACCCAGTTTGCAGTCATCTGCGAACATGGTCAGCCATATTCCTTTTGTGTTAGCCTGTATGTCAGAGAACTATAGACTGAACAAGAGAGGTCCCAGGACTGAGCCTTGTGGGATGCCATGTGTAACTGGTGTATAGTCAGACATGGCACCTACAATACTGACCATGTGGGTGCTATCCCTGATCCAGTTAGCAATCCATCTTGTGACATATGTGTCGATATTGAAGCTGGTGAGCTTATGTATAATGCCCGAGTGGGGTATTGTGTTGAATGGTTTTGTGAGGTCCAGGTAGGCTGTGTGGACAACCTTCTCTATGTCTATGGACCTGGTAACTGTTTAAAGAGGTCAAACAGGTTCAAGAGAAAAGATCTGCCCACAACAAAGCCGAATTGTGTAGGATCCAGTGTCTGTAGGTTCCCGATGTCTATGTGTATGAGTTCCATGACGATACGCTCCATAGCTTTGCTGATAAGGCTAGTTAGGCTTATAGGGCAATATTGTCCGGGGTCCATTGTGGCACCACCTCTGTGGAGCGGGACCACTGTTGCTGTATGCCATTCCTTGGGTACATATCCTGAAGTAACTCTGATATTGAACAGTGATTTAATGTCAGGGTTACGTTCGTTATGAAGCTCATGTAAGACGCAGGCCGGGACACCGTCCGGTCCCATTGATGCTGTGTTATCCGCTTTGGAGAGGGCAGCACTCACCTGTTCATCTGTGATGTCAGGGAGGCTACACTCTGTTGGGATGGACATTTGCTCTTTAGGGGGGATAGGGGGGAGACATTTGCACTGAACCTGTTTGCCAGGATGTTGGCAATGTCTGTGGGTTCAGTGTATGTTTTGTCATTATGCAGTAACTCACAGAATATCTGGGAATTTCCACCCAGGTTTCTGACATAACTAAAGAAGGCCTTGTAATTGTCCTTAGTGTCTAGTGCAAGTTGCCGTTAGAAGTGGGCCTTAGATGAATTCATGAGTGATCGTAGCTTTTTGCTAGTACTGATCAGCGATGCCTTCCCTTTTTGGGATTGTGCTCTATCATGTAGTAGCCTCCTCCTGTCGTTGTATAGCTTATTAATGGCCAGGGTCAACCAGACAGGTCCCCTGCCTTTGGAGGAGTATGTCTTGTTGTTATTTGGGATAGCATGATCCATGCATTCCAGTAGGTGTCCATAGAATGCGTTTGTAAAGGATTCAGCGGTCTGAGTCATATTTACCACTGTCCCAGGGTCTTTGAAGGATACCACCTTGGTTTGGAGAAGTGTGACATTTGCTTTTGAGAAGTTCTTCATTGAGATTACCTAGGATGGGGTTGGGGATGGGATATGGATATCCAGTGAGATAAATGTATGGTCTGACCTTACCAATGAGGGGTATACCTCTGGTGTGGAACATAGACTCCCTGTGTTGGTGATGATCAGGTCCAATATGTTTTCCCCTCTTGTGGGTGTGGTGACCAGTTGTGCCATAGCATTTGAGTTAATAAATTCTAGCAATTGTTGGGCGAGGGTGTTGGGGCTTGAGTAGTATTCCCAGTCAATGTTTGGGTAGTTAAAGTCACCCAATATAATGCTGTTTGGAGAGACCTTCATATTCTCCAGTGTTCCCAGGAATACCGAGTGGTGTTCCTGAGTTCGGGAAGGTGGTCTGTAGCAGGCTACAAACTGAAAGGCAGTTTTGCCCACTATTAGTTGCACATGTATGGTCTCCGATGCTTCGTGCAGTGCTACAAACCTGGAGATGTGTGTATCTGTGATGTATATGGATACTCCCCCTATTTTTGTTGGCTGGTCCGAGTCTTGTGGCTGAATAGCATGGTATGAAGTATAACCTGATAGTGCTGGTGTGCTTTTGGGAGCCTGAACCAGGTGTCTGTTACTGCACAGATATCAACATTCTCCATAATGAGGAGAGTCTTGAGTGCGTGCATTTTGAGGGTTAGACATCTGGTGTTGAGCAGCATTACCCTTAGTTTCTTTAACCTTGTAACGTCTATGGAGGTGGGTTTGTCTTTTGAGCCTTGCTTAAAAAAGCCACTATGGGGGTGGCAAGAGCCTTAGCCAGTATTCAAAAGTCTAGGGGTGACAGGTGCAAGCCGTCCATAGCGAAGCTACGTGGCATGTCGAGCATGTCATCCCAGGCTGACAGACACTGGATCCCCTTTGAATGACACCAATATGTTAGCCAACTGTTAAAAGTGATCAGTTTGTCTGTATACTGTGACATCATTCTTGGTGAGGGTAAGATGCTACACAGGGTCAGGGTCATACTGGCCTGGGCTACATGATCAGAGAGTTCCTCTATGTCTCTTGTCATGTAGTCCAGGGAGGAACATCTGAGGTTATTCACACCAGCATGGACAATGATGGAGCCATATTTGTACTTGCTTTGGAGTGACCTGAGTGCATGTGTTATGTGGCGGATCCTGGCACCTGACAGACAGCTCAAAGTGACCTTCTCTTTGTTCAGCCTGGTGAGTGGGACGTCAGTGTGTCTGACAATAAGAGTCACCTATTACAAGTGTATTAGGTGTGTTGTTTAGCCCTAAGGGCAGTGACTGTGTGGCACACTAACTTTGTGAACTATGTGATATGTGTGTATTGTTGTGGGGTAGCAGTTGTTTGGTTGTCTGCTTTGGAGGTTTCTGCTGCTTAGGCAGAGTTTATTTAGAGCCTCTGGGTATGTTTTTCTGTGGTAATGTATTTTGTTTGCTGTCGCTATAGGTCTATGTGAGACTGGATTTGTGGTGTGTGTGGTTACCTTCACCACCTGATAGACTGTGCCAGTCATGGGTTGAGAGAGCTCAGCCTCCTGTTTGTTTATATAGTTGCATCTCTCACATGTATCTGAGTTTGTTGGGAGGAGGAGAGGGTTGTCTGTGTACATAAGGCAGTTGTAACACTGCGTCAAATTTCCAATATTCACCAGCTGAACTGGAGAGTACACACGAAACCGACCTTTGGACATGCCAGGATATTATGATGACATACTCTGTTGACTGATCACAAAGAATCAGTAGGGTGTTAAGTGCGTAAAAGAGTATAACAGGGGTTTAGTGGTCAGGTTTGTCTGTGTTTTGAAGATTATCTGCGAAGGAGTCCAGACAGAACCATGACACCTTCTTCAGCTATGTCATGAATAGCAATGTACACTCATATATGTCCTGAGTCAGGGCCAACTGTACTTGACTGACAATGCCGACGTCCTGTCAGACAGGCCCATATATACATACCCACCTCCCACTGACAAAAGGCCCTATCATCATACCAGGAGATATCACATGTAGAATGGGTAAACAGCTCCTTCCAAAGCTGAAAACATGGCATCAATTGGAATACATTGTTTCCCTATATGTGTCATAAGTGAACTACAGAACAAACAGACCCTGCACCTGAACAGTCTATTGAGCCTCACCCTCTCTACAGGATCTGAAACTGTTGAATGTGTTACAGCAACATATGGCACACCCCACAAGTGTTGGTGCACAACAGACCATGGGAACTATAGTCCTATAAGCCTATGAAGTCTGAACTGCAAGGCCATGGAGTCCATCATGATTGAAGTCATAAACAGAGCTATTGGAAGCCGACAAACACACAACCCTACCAACTGTGGTATGTTCGTGGGCAGATCATGGTTCCCAAACCTGCTAGACTGTTTGCAAGGCAGCCACCCAGGACATACATCACTGAAAGGAGCTACACATGTCCCACATAGACTTTGAATAGCCCTTTATCAACATCCCAGACACATGTCGTATCCACAAAATCAACAATCTGTGCATAAATATGTATTGTCATATGAAGGAATGTCAATTTGTCCACAGATAGATCACACAAGCTAAGAATTGTGGAGTCCTGTTCAAGTTGTTAACACCTGCTGACCCACATGGTTCATTCCTGGGATTGCATAAAACAAAGTGCACACACATTACCATGTCCAGTCTGATGATGTCAGCATCCTACAAATATAACAGAAGAAAAGAAACCACCCAGTAAAGTATGTAGTGCATTATATTAAAGTGTAGTCCTTTAGTATCATAACATAGTTAAGTAGGGGTTTGAATCCTGCAATTGCTGAGTGTGTGTGCGTGTATGTGTGTGTGGGGGGGGGGTGATTTCCCTTGAGAGGAGTGGCCTTTTTGGAGACTGGGAAAACACATTAAAAGAGGTATATTCCTCTTTGGCAAGTCTGATGATGTCAGTATCCCACAAATACAGAAGCGGAAATGAAAACTCCCACTAAAGCATATAGCGTGTTTTATTAATGCATATCTTTCTAGTATGATAGTTAGGTAGGGGTTTGAATCCTGCAATTGCTGAGTGTGTGTGTGATTTCCTTTGAGAGGAGTGGCCTTTTTGGAGACTGTGAAAACACATTAAAAGAGGTATATTCTTCTTTGGCAAGTCTGATGATGTCAGTATCCCACAAATACAGCAGTGGAAATGAAAACTCCCAGTAAAGCATATAGCCTGTTGTGTTAATCCACATCTCTCTAGTATCATAACATAGTTAGGTAGGGGGTTGAATCCTGTAATTGTTGAGTGTGTGTGTGGGGGTGTATATGTGTGTGTGATTTTCTTTGAGAGGAGTGGCCTTTTTGGAGACTGTGAACACACATTAAAAGAGGTAAATTCCTCTTTGGCAAGTCTGATGATGTCAGTATCCCACAAATACAGCAGTGGAAATGAAAACTCCCAGTAAAGCATATAGTGTGTCATGTTAATGCGTATTTCTCTAGTGTCATAACATAGTTAGGTAGGGGTTTGAATCCTGCAATTGCTGACTGTGTGCGTGTGTGTATGACACTGTTGATCAATGTGCTGTGGGTTTTGCTTTTACTACTGTATGACATATCAGTAAAACAACAGTATGTGCATTGCACACTACAGGTATCTGTGTGGCAAATACACATATGTACACGTGACCTCAATTGGTAACTGTATGGCAAAGACATATATGTACATGTGACCTCATTCACTTCATAGGTGTGAAGCCTGATTTCTACACGAATACATCTGTTACCATTGACAGTTGCTGTTGCTTCTCAGACCGTAGGTCACATATGTATGTATGTGACAAGGCCAGCCACTGTAGTGATCTGTGCCCTAGGTCATCTGTGTCACACACACACATGACAGTTTCTATAGAATAGTGTGAGTGAGGGTTCATGCCTGGGGCATATTTCAGACATGTTCAAACACAACACAGTCTGTCAATAATGGGCATTCATTATAGGTGTACAACAACTCTGTGGATATACATACAGACCCCTTATTGCTTATGTGATACACTGAGGGACATCAGCATACCTTTGGGAATGTGAATATCAAAGGACAGATGACATCACATGTGGCTGTATGTACACATCGGTACCCCTGCTACATGTTGTGGGCTACTACCAATGTGGTACTGTCAGGATACTATGTATAGTAAATGTGGATGACTATGCTATAGTTGGCTTATAGCTTCACAGCATGGGTTGGTCAACAGGTATCTGTCTGTATGATACCCTTGTGGAGGATAAGTGTCTAATCTGGAGAATGCATTGTAGGCCACTGTATGCATTACCAGATGTGGACGGACATATCTCTAGTGTGTCTGCTTGTACCTAGGACCACCACATGCCAAACAGGAGTGGTCATGGGAATGTGTGGGGGTCAATACCACTGGTAACTGGTATAGTATAGTACCGGAAGGATTCAAATGCTAATGTGTATCCTACAGCTGTGTGTCAGTTGTCAAGACATCATCTAACGACTGGTTAAAATCAGGCTGTTGAGGTTATGTACACTACCAGAATGCAAACCAATGACCGATATTAACAGTATCACCCACAGCATAGTGTCACACCATGTCATACACACATGTGTAACCAAGTTGTAACATATGTGTATTAAAATGCATACTGGCTACCAATAGGAAATATGAAGTGTTAACACTGTGTAATACAGGGCATGTCACCCTTCCCATGTGTCCACCATGCACGTACATGCAGACAGTGCACCTCCACCATGTTCACAAATGTACACCTGCAAATCTGTACTGCACACATCACACATGTACCGTCCACTCACCAACACATGCTGCCAGTACCACACACATCAGTTAAGTGGCACATGAGCGGACAATCCATGTTTGGAATTAACAATGGTGTAAACAATACTACATTGATAATCATAGCTTTAATGCATCATGCCTGCTCAGATATACCTACAAGTATATCATTACACTTTACTGTTGACAACATGCTAACATTGCTACACTGCTATTAGGTCACCCTGTGCATCAGCACCATGTTAGCCTGTTCCTGCATCAGTGTCACAGATGACAGGAGGTGGCACAGTTTCATCATATGCACAGGGTGTGTTATTGGTTTGCCAGAGCCCGACAATGACCCATCCAATCGACATATATGTGTGTGTGTGTGTGTGTGTGTGTGTGTGTGTGTGTGTGTGTGTGTGTGTGTGTGTGTGTGTGTGTGTGTGTGGGATAACATTACAGTATGGTCAGTGTTGATGTAATGTGTGTGTGTATGTGTTAGACCTAGGTGTTTGGTTTATGTGTGTGTGTCTGCATGCAGACAGTTCCCCCTTGTGGCTGCCAAATACGGGAGGTTGTGTGACAGCCACAGGCTGTACCTGCCAGGCTGTACAGATCACTGTCTCCAGCCACGGACACAGTACCTGTGCCTGGCAGGGGTGACATGGACAGTATCGGGTACTAAGCCAGACTGGGTACTATCGTCAGAGGCAGAGGGATGTCGACTGGACCCATGTCCCTGCTGGTACTGGCCAGAGCCATGTGCACATGGTCGTCTAGGATGGTCTACCGACAGCCCAGCCCCAGCATTGCTGGGGCTGGTACTACCACTACGGGAGTGGCTGGGACTTGTGTGTTGTCTGGGATGACTGCCAGCTGATGATGTTGCTGGCATATGTCCACGTTGATGTCTCAGCCATCCTGCACTGTCCTGGTGCATGGACATTACATTGCGGAGGACATCTAGTGTTTCCCCCCAATGTTTATCAATGACCTCGGTGTAATTACGGATGGCACCAGAAAGGTCACAGATACTGTCATTGATAGCGGTGTTATGAGCCCTCTGTGCCCTTAGTCCCTGCCTGGTGTACCGTTCTATATGTGCCTGTTCCTGCATTACAGCCCAGAACATACCTGAGGTTGTGAGACCTGTGGGGGCACGTCTGCCAGGGGCATTACGACCAGCAGTGCTCCCACGAGAACCCCATGGACATATGCCTATTTGGTACCGTTCCAGGTGTTTGGGCATAGCTGTTGTGTGTGGTTGCATGTGCCATAGATACCACACTATCCTGGTCAATGCCTACTGTTTGCTGTTCCTCAGCTAAGGCCATTGGTGTTGAGGGATGTATTGGCAGTATGTATTTGCACATAGATGGGGTGGAAAGCTGTGTACTGTCGATTGGCGGACCAAAGACAGACCCTGTCAAACCTACCTGTGCCACAACAGATGTATCATCATGTCCACTTCAGGTTCCCTGCTGCACTCATCCAACAATACCTCAGCACCTGTGAGAGGGAGACAGGAAACACACTTTACTATCTGTACAGGATGTTAGCACACATGCACACATGCACACATGCACACATGAACACATGCACACATGCACACATGCACACATGAACACATGAGCACATGAACACATGGACACATGCAAACATGAACACATGCACACATGCACACATGGACACATGAACACATGAACACATGCACACATGCACACATGCACACATGCACACAAATACACTACTCAGTCAAGTTGACACACACACCAACAGCAATATGGAACATATTCATTAGTGGTTGATGGTGGAGTACAATATCACAAGCCAAAGAGTCCTATCACATGTGTCAGCATGCAGGATGTGTGTTGCTCAACAGCATGCAGTGCGAGTGTAGAGAGTCCTTGTTGATAACAGTATACATGCCGTCAATGCAAGTGTGTTGTTCAATGATTGGCCTCACCCTGGAACACAATGTGTACATGGACACAACATTGCAGTGCAAGTCTGAAACGCTTTCCAATATCCTGTGCACCATCACTCATAGGTATACATACCATGGCCGGATGCACACAACTGTCAGGTGTATAGCAATGAATGCTATGTGTAGTACTGTAGTTACTGTAACTGGATGTAGTGTAGTACCATGAGCCATCATCAGGCAGCATCATGTGGTCACTCAAGGCCTCTAATTTATGTCACATTGGCAACTATCTTGCTGTACCTGACCTGCACCACTTTGGCTACATTAACCATTTCACAGCCAGTTGTTACATGGGTATGTAAGGTGTTCAATAGGGAGCATTGCCTAACATGACTGTGTTGTGTGTTGAAGCATGTCACACTGCCCCATGATAGGCCTCTACCCCTCAGGTACAGTATGTGTGCTGTGTTGATGACATTTGGGATACTGGAGTATGACCTTACAGCAGGTGTCTACATACGCCATGTGTATCATATTAACACTTACTGCATATGACAAAGTGGTGTATGTTGTGTGCATGTGTATTGACTCTGCCTATACAATGTCCACTACAGTGTACTACAATTGGTTGGGATGCTCTGTGTATTGCATGTGTCTGAGGCAGCTACTCATGTTACTGGGATGTGCATAGTCCCACAGAAAACATGCAGAGCATGCACTACGTGTAGGTGTTTAACATGTGTATATGGCCTACAACTCTCCTATGACATGCACATGTTATATGCTATATTAAATGTAGAACACTCACCAGCATGGGTCTGCTGACTTGCTATCACACCAGAGGGACCTGCAAGGATATGAGACAGTTTGCCAGTGTCAACAACTATGGCATTGCTGCTGTGAGTTTGCAATTTTACAGTAGTACAAGAGGTGACAGTCACAGGCATACAGATTATGTCCCAAATTATCAGTACTGCATGACACCAGGCTCCACATCTTCTGAATACACAGTACACATCTGATAAATGCATGTTCTAACAATTGAGCTAACAGTAGTCTATGGATATGCCATGTTACCTGCATGCTCTGTATCAATGTGCTGGGTGACTCCGGCCTCCATGATGACACAGGTCTGTTGTACTGGTTGGCCAGGAGCCACCACGCTGAGGAGCAGCTCTTCCACTTTGGTGAGGGGGGATGTGTTGCTGCACCACCACCTGTGGCAAGCTGTTGTCTGTGGACATCGAAGGCATGCTGCTGGATATGTCTGATTAAATCACTGCAGTGATGGTGTACCTGCTCATAAGTCTGGTTATGCATGCCTACATCATTCACCCGATGAACAACATCCTGCCACAGTGCAGTGTGGCCATGCTGGTCCTGGCTGGTTCTGGAGAACAGCAGGTTGTGATGATGTATCAGGGCGTCTACGATGACTTCCTCCTCCTTAGGGAAATAAGCAGGTTTCTTGTTGTGAGACATGTCCCTGGAAGACAATAAAAGAGTAATTGTGAGCAAGTCATGTGGCACACTTAACATTCTAAAGTGCAGACATCAATGAAATGCCATATATAGCAACCTATTGGCTGTCAGTAGATACACACTTTTAATATCACATATGACTGCTCAGCCCGCAACTGCCTGACAGTGCCTGGCACATACTATATACCAAACCATGTTCTGCACAGCAACAAAGTGAAAACAATATGTAAGACTATACAACAGTACATGGCACCACTGTATGTGACACAATGCACCACCTAGCCACAGGAGGTGTATATGAAGCTAATGCATACAGACATTTGTCATCCATTGAAATGAATGTAAAGTACAGTTACAGTACTACCAGTACACCACGCTACTTGTTGATAGCAAACCCCTCAGTAACATATGTGCACATTCATCACTATAGGTGGCATACTGCTGTACTACACTATACATGTTGCTAGATATACACTTATATCCTGTGACACACATACCACCGAGGCCAGGTTACAGGCATACCCACACACACACACATCAGACATACCTACAAGATACAAACGTATGGCAACCCAGATTAGTTTTACCTGTGTACCATACAGTACTGTGTGTCAGCACCTACAAAACCTCATGCCTGAGGTATGTAATGTGTGAGGACTACAGGTAACAAACAAAACAGTGTTTCCAAGCAATGTGGATATAAACCATACTGTGCTGTTTAGGTCTACAGCTTCAGGTAGTACTACAGTTCATACGGGATTTGTATTCACTAGTATTAACAATCAATAAGCACACATGTACTGCTTTAGCCTACAATGGCACACTCCAGTCAACACCATGGGACTATGTCACACCATATGCCATACTGCTTTTCCTGCCTAGCAATAGCATACGTATCTTTTGCTGGGATTAGTGCTACAACACTACATACCATGATATACACAGTTTCCCACTAGGCTATCACACATATACACATCTTTGACACATTCGCCTACACATTCTCCATCACACCCAGTCAACCACACACAGCAAGTAATGCAACAAGTACATGTGTGTGTTTATTGGGTCCTAAGTAGCTAATAGACTATTATCCGTAGGGCCTATGGAAGCCTAGCCATATAGTACCCTGCCCTTCAACACCCATGTAATGTAGGTTCATGTGCCCCTGTCATGCAGAGCCACAGAGGTGATTCCCGGGTTGTGTTTCCTATCTCACATCCAATCATCATGATTATTCATGGCAACTGCCAATGAGGACCTTCATTTGCTATTGATAGGTAGTTAGTTCCAGAGTATGGTATGTGTCTGAGATGATAATGTACCACTCCAGCATGTTCTGCTTTTTGACGTTACAAGGTTTAGATCAGTACAGTGTGTAGCTTGTATGGAGTTTCATCTGTTTATATGGAGCATGTCCAACACCTGTGGGTTTGGCATAGCTTTGTATGTTAGGCAGAGGTAGCCTCTGGGTAGGAGGTATGCGACACAGTGTAGCTGTGGTTTTGTAAGACAGTCTGCATAGGGCATCTGTTTGAGTCTGGTAATACTCTTTGTGAGGTATGTGTCTGGTGTCTACAGTTGCTGTGGATGTCTTCTGAGGTACATACCAACAGGGCCATTGTACTCTATGATGGGTGTTATGACTGATGAGTAGAGTGGAACACTGATCTCTTTTTCCATGGATGACACATCTTTTCTGATGACATGTGGACCATACTCAGTTTACATGACTAGTGTGGCACTGTGATTATCAAAAGGGACACTACTGTCCACCTGTGTCCCATAGTCTCTTATCACACTTTCGGTGTTGAGTAGACTACCACCTATGTGGTAGTTCATGGGTACAGGGTTTTTAACAAAAGGGATGGCAATACGTGTACAACATTGAGCTTGAGCGTACATATGAACATCCATTGGTGTACATATAGATATACATATAGGCACATATACAGTCCACCTTTCATGGTGGGAATATCAATTATGCAAAGGTTGAGAGGGATACAGTTACATAATGATATTGCACAGTCTTGTGCAGAATGCATGGAAGGTATTCTCAGCCCATGTATCTTTAGCAGGACCCCCTATCTGGAAGACTAAAAACCTAACAAATCATACCCACAGCGTTTAAACACCACGTCATATGCCAGCATTGTATGCTGTCTTGTTTGCCACACACTACAACCTACATATAAATATGCACATAACAACCTGCACCAACATATAAATGTCCACCCTTCACAAACAGTTGCAGTATGTCCCTTGCTCTATGCACATGTTCAGATGCTAATATATCAGACACATATATATATCTCCATATGTGTGTGCCATACACACACAGGGTCCACACTGTTGTAAGTCTGTACACCTCACGGATGACCTGTTGGGCCTTGCTACAACATGGACAGTTGTCACATGTGTGCATACAGTAATAGTACAGGGAGTATATATAGCTGCAAATGCTACATTACTATACTAGCCTGGTACAGCAGTTGCCAATGCTAAGCTACACATTATGTGACTATCATGCATGTCTTACTCTGTCACTTGCAAGTTTATATAGGTGTTTGCACTACTCCCCCAAACTGCCATTATACGCAGTACTGTACAGACCATAGATAACATGTTCAGATGTTTGACATATAATGCTGAACTACATATGTCACAGTTATGTCCTACTGCACACAGCTACACACTAATTTCTCCATGGCAGTAGTTATGCATGGCATCAGTGCATGCATACCTACTGCTGCCACATATGCATGTTTCAGAGTATGTACAGTACTATTCATAAACATCTACTACTTGCCGGTAACTAAAAATCTGTTACATACCTGTTTGTCACTTTCAGGTCCATCTGTGTATGCTTTGACAATGTTTTTTTTTTTAATTTATTAAGTAAAGTTTTTTACTTAAGTTTTATTTTTGGTTATTAATTAAGTTTTTTTTTCTTAATAAATATATTTAGGTTATAATTAAGTATATATATTTGTTACTTAATTAAATATTTCTTTATTAAGTACTAAAGTTTGTCACTACTCTCCAGGAGTTCTAAAGTTGCTGACACGTGCAATGTAATGATTGCATGTGAGGATAACAAGTACAATCTGCTTTTATAGGTATCTGCGCATGTGCATGTGATGCCCTCTGCACCAATTGGTGCCCAGCATTTGGTAAATGCAGACAGCCTGCTGTGTGGTAATTGCAGTACTCACTGTCATAGCAACCCAATGCTATAAATTGCTAAGGTATGTAGGCGTACCCTTTCAGATTTCCAGAGTGGGGCCCATGCTTGTTTGCTGTGGACACTGTTGTGTAAGTCAGAAGGTTGGTATATGTCTTATAAATGAAGCTAGAGGTGTAGACAGTGATGTACATGTTGTACTCAGACCTGACTGTTGCCACTTCCAGTACAGAGCTATCAGTGTAGAGTTTAACTCACCCCTACAAATGCTTACACAACATTTATGTGACTATGTCATTTTTTTTCTACTCATATAATTAACTGCCATACAAATGTAGTTATTGAGAACTATTCTTTTGGCACATGAACTGTTTGTGAACTGTTATACTGTGAATATTAATGTACTCACTTCTGCAGGGTTTGTGTTTTTTATTGTTGACATTAGCACAGGTTTCTCAGGACAACTGGATAATTCCAGTACTGAGTATGCCTACCTACACCCTTGGTAGACCCTAAACACACACATATATTTTAATTGTGGGGGGGATGCTTACATACAGAGAGCATTATATATTATTGTGTGAATATTATCTTACTGGACTTAAAGGATTGGTGTGTACCTGTTAGTTTATCAAGGCAGGTGGTCTGTCTGCATAGTTCCTAACTGTGAACCTATCCAGATGGTAGCCAGAAGTTACACTGCTATTCTTTGTCTGTGCAACTCACAGGTGTTTTCAGGACTGGTAAAATGGCATTGTTACAGTCAGTTGCTACCAGTACATGGCTACATCCTTTGGTATTTCTGTGTTGTACTCCTACATAAGGATATGCTTGTGGAGGTCCTACCAAAGCTATTTGCAGAGTGTGTAACAGCAGAATAGCTTATATGCCTGTGCGTTTGTGCCTCTGCCAGGCCTATGAAACACTCAGATACTTCTTTGCATGGAGTCAGGGATAGGTAGTTAAAAGTGAGGTACACCTTACACATAATAGGGACAGTAAGTGTAGACTTGAATAAAGCAGTGCATATGGATTAGTACTCCTTTTATGAAGTACAAGCGGTGTCTACTGTTATTATTGTCAGTATTCATTGTGTAACACCCCACCTTTCTGACTGACGTTAGTAGTTTTCAGAGGGATTCAGAGGGACACAGCTAAAATATGTTTCACAATCAGGGACATCCCTGAAAAGTAGTCACAGTTAGGAAGTATGTCCTCTGCCCTAATCAGATACGCCACTGTTTCTCCTGCTATGATACTGTGTGGGGGTTGCAAAGTGCCTCTGTAACATTATTTGCTGCTTGGATGGCTGCTTCTCACATCACACTCATGTAATGCAATTCCACAACAATTACTGGTAAAGATCCACAGAACAAGCTTTGTGTTATGGCCTTCCTATTTTTCCTTTACATTCATTCATTGTAATGCATGATATATTTATTTCAGCATCAAGTTATTGTATATTTGCTGTGGCTTAGTGGTACTTCATGCAGTCTAGTATGCCCAAGGTCTGGGGTTTGAGACTGACAGAAGTGTTTTATTTTGCTGCTGAGCAGAACAAAGGCCCTGACATAGAGTGACTAAGGCACTTTTAAGCAGTGGTAAGCGGGTTTGCGTGGGTTTGCTCAATGCTTAGCGATGCTTAGCTAAGCACACACATGCGCACACTTGCTTAAACCTGCTTACTACTGCTTAAAAGTGCTTACTTCCGCTAACCCCCCGCTAATTTCTTTGAAAGAAAAGAAAATGGGGAGATAGGAAAGTGGTGAAAAAGGGGGCACAAAGAGGGAAAGACAGTAGGAAAACAAGCTCGGGATGTGCAGGATGGATGTAAGGAAGGTCCATAGCTGCCCATTTCTTTACCAGCAACAGCTGTGCATATGCAATAAATTTGGAGTGAAATTTGAAACCTTCCACCCCTGGGAGAGGGGTGAGGACAACAAAGTATGTTGTACTGCCAATTATAATTATCAGTTTACATGTCCAGTGGACATGTGCCCGAAATGGGCAGCTATGTATGGGGCGTAATTTTTTTGTGGGTACAGATTGCCCTTTTTTTTTTTTTCAGGTGACAGTGGAAAGTGAGGTAGAGGAAGTAGGTATATTTGGGGAGGTAGTTTGGGGAGGTAAACAGACAAGACAAACAAGATGCATACAGGGGCGGTGTATGACACATGGGGTGGGTGAACACAATTGACATGGATGGATGTTTGGAAATCGCAAGCCTATGAGCCCACAGATGGTAACAGTGGAACTGAGATCCCAACCCATGGGCAGTCACCACTGCACCTTCACAGCCCCGAGGGTGGCTGTGCTGGGGGCTGCATAGGATAGGCAGGCTCACCCGTGAGAAGTGCCACTCTTGCCTCGAGCTGGCATTGGGGATCAGCAACTGAACGCTGGATCTCCCTACGCACAACAACCTGGACCCTTCGAACGGTGACAGGTGGCCCTTCTCAGCCCACGCTTGCACAGGGGGCGAGTCCCATCCCCTGCAGCGCTTCCACCCGAAGGTGGCACAGGACCAACGGAGGAGGGGAGCCCAGGCTGGGCACCGGACCTGCTGGTGCCAGGTGCACTCGCCAGCTGAGGAGGGACAGGTGGGTCCACTAGGACCAGCCTTCCCATACGTTCTGTGATTAGGTGTGTTTGATTACAACATAAACAACAGCATTCCAAATTAGTTGCAACAGCATGCAGTAATATTCCCATTAACCCAACACACCAGGGTTACAACAGTTGAACAGCAAGCATAACACATGCATATATTGAACGACAATGGACATTCCAACAGCAGGCAGGGATAATTGGTGGCAACAAGCCACCAAGATTGTGGTGTTTGAACAGGGCACATGCATCAAAGTAAATGCAGATTTTTTATAGAACAATAGGACATATGTCCCAACAAATGTTTTGAGATTAGACATACCCATTGAGGTGTAGAATTGCATTGTTTATGCACATGGAGTAGGGTGTAAAAAGAAACCGCCATCAACATCTTATTAGTACTTTTACTCTACACTGCATTCCTATTGACTGCAGGTGTATATCCCCTACATGTATTATTACACTAGGCAACATGCATTAGATTGTGTAATGGGTTTGGCTAGTTCATGATACACCTGACCTATATCTGACATACTAACTGTCCAAGATGCAGATGTTACTGCTACATAATTGTATTTTATTTTTATATTTATGTATCTACATATCTGGATATGTTCACATGACATTTTCACTTAATTTTCTACAGAACCCTACATTTCATGTAGCACACTCACATTTCTGGGGAACACCTTGACAAGCTACTCGTATGCCAGATTTACCTATGCATGACAACCATTTACCAACTGTTGAGGACTGTTATATGCTTCACAGCTACTGGCACTTCCTTTATCTACTTTATATGGGACTGCACAACTGTGGGTTGACAGCACTTAATACAACAGTACTATTTATTTAATGCAAGGGTACAACAACATTTCAAAGTAAGTGACACAGACACACTCCATGTTTTATACCTTTATTAATTACATCGAACACTCTTTTCTACAGGCTCTCTCCTTTACTTGATATTACAGTGCATACGGAAGACATATTCAGGACATATTATACCTTTATTGATAGGTTACAACACTCTTTTTCAGGCTCGCTCAATTATTTTATATGACAGTACATGCAGAGATAGTATTCCAGACTTATTTTACCTTTATTAATGGGTTACTACACTCTATTTCTGGCTCTCTGACTTATGTTATATAACAGTACATGCAGAAAATTTATTCAGGGCATTTTATAGCTGTATTATTGGGCTACAACACTTTTTTCATGCTCTCTCACATATATTATGTAACAATACATGCAAAATAATTACTAACCTGTCTGGTGGTGCAGCCTTAGCAGCTTATCTGCATAGGCTTACTGATTCTCGGTATGGACACCTGCAGCTGTGAAGTAAATGAAGGGATACTGAGACATACCTATCTATTATTTAGACTATATTAGCATGTCTTACATACTGCATTCCATGGCTACCTACTTAGTAGTGGGACATCTTGCATATGACGGGCTTCCTGGATCCATTGGTTCAGTAGGTCCTGCTTCCGTCTCTTCAGGTCTGCATGGTGGTGACAGACCTGCTCACCAGTCTGAGGGATGCCTGTGGCACTGGTGAGTTCATGAGCCAACCAGTTCCAAGCCTCTGCCTTATACTCCATCCCTTGGAACTGGCCCTGCAGGAGTCAAGACTCATGGCGATGGACTAGGAGCCAAACCATGTATTTTGACTCCTCGATGCCCCAGCGTTGCACTCGAAAGCGAGTGCCCTCTTCAGCACCAGACATTCTAACTGCAGATGGGAGCTACAATCAGTTATGGCGACTATTTCCCTATGCAGGTTAAATATGCCGCATTTCCACACTTTTGTGATTGGCCATTTTTGAAAATTCTCGGCTGACTGCAGCCTGCTTAGCAATGGTTAATCTACCATTTATAAATATATATATGTTAACAGTGGATGCTTATCCTAAGCTGTCATGGCTTGGTGGTTCAGTACTTTGATTATGGTGCACAGTGTCCTGGGTTCGAACCTTGTCATTGCTTTTTATTTTACTACTGTCCAGACAGGTTAGGGGGTGTGGCTGTGTTTAAGCAACTTTGCTCTATGTTGCTCCACATTGCCCGACGGTGCGCTAGTTGGCAAGGAGTGCACCTCCGCACAAACCGATTGTGCTGGGTAAAGGGCTATTTAGCTATGGGCAACTACAATGCACTGGGTAAAGCGCTGCTTAACTACGGGCAACTATATTGCGCTGGGTAAAGTGTTGCTTAACTGTGGGCAATTATATGTCAGGTTCCTTTATAAATATACATTTTGTTTACTGATACATAGGCCATTTCAATGCTTTTTAGTAAAAGTTTAATCATATATGTCAGGAATTATTTCATATACTAATTTTGAACATAAAATAGGAAGGGGAGTGGTGGGACTCGAACAGTGAATGCCTCCTCTTTGTACGAATGCGCTACCACTACGCTATTACTATTTGGTGTAATTTGCATAAACATTCCTTATTACGCTCTTCCATGTCGAGAATGCTAACTGCAGCTAAGCAATGGGCACACCCGCCCACACACGAGCAAATATGGGCAGCTATATCGGGAATTAGAAAAAAAAAATAATGTTTTACTTTTTATAACTGTGCTGGGGGTTTACAATGTCAAGGAGTGTGGTGTTGGGTACATGGACATTTGAGCGGACTCGCTCTTGTGTGTTGACATTTTGCATTTCAGACACTTGCAGGAGTGTGGACCTTTAGACTGCTCGGCAGTCGGACATTGCTTTCCTGCACGGTCTATGTTAGACTTGGGGTAGAGTCAGCATGCCCTCATTAATATTCATGGAACACTGACGTCATACTGTTCAACTGCAGCCTCCGAATAAGACTTATTAAGTCTTACACAGAGGATTCGTGAATCCGGGGGATTGTCTTTACAAGTTCGATTTACCAAGTGTCTTCCATCTGTTATAGACTTGGATTACCCTTTGAGATGCAGGAAATTAAATTTGTACTCACTCCATTACAGATATTTTAGAAGCAAAACAATATTAGTGTTCAAAGCATTCAATGAAAACAATGCTTAACTTAACCATGTGCAATAATACTTTGACATTTAAACACAGAAAACATCAACTTTGTTATTCCCAAGCATCATTCTTCTAGAAGAGGTAACTTTATTACTATTGTTATTCCAAAAGATTTGGAATAGATTACCATCCACTATTAGATTCTCAACCAATTTACTAATTTCAAGAAAGGTCTAGATAGCTGATTCAAGAATGACATTTTTAACCCATATTCCATAATTCAGTGTTTTTTTGGATGTCTTTGGCCTATAAGACTAGATAATAGCACACAGACACACACACACACACACACACACACACATATATATGGAGCTATGGTTTTAAATTGAAAGTATGGTTCAACCGCATTTCTTCCTCGAACGCACTTCTGCGAAAGTCCATTCCATCGAAAATGCACTTTCACAGAATAAAAAAAATAAAAATTAACTAAAAAAAAAAATAACTGTTACCTGGTAGCTTCATCCTTAGCATCTTTTTCCCAATATGCTGACCTTCATTCCTCTTCTCTCTAGAGCATATCTCCATCTCTCCAGGGTCTCCTCCACCTGTTCTCTACTCTCACTACAGATCACAATGTCATCTGCAAACATCATAGCCCACGGGGACTTCTGTCTGATCTCATCTGTCAACCTGTCCATCACTATTGCAAATAAGAAAGGGCTCAGAGCTGATCCTTGATGTAATCCCACCTCCACCTTAAATGCATCCACACTGTTGTAAGTCTGTACACCTCACGGATGACCTGTTGGGCCTTGCTACAACATGGACAGTTGTCACATGTGTGCATACAGTAATAGTACAGGGAGTATATATAGCTGCAAATGCTACATTACTATACTAGCCTGGTACAGCAGTTGCCAATGCTAAGCTACACATTATGTGACTATCATGCATGTCTTACTCTGTCACTTGCAAGTTTATATAGGTGTTTGCACTACTCCCCCAAACTGCCATTATACGCAGTACTGTACAGACCATAGATAACATGTTCAGATGTTTGACATATAATGCTGAACTACATATGTCACAGTTATGTCCTACTGCACACAGCTACACACTAATTTCTCCATGGCAGTAGTTATGCATGGCATCAGTGCATGCATACCTACTGCTGCCACATATGCATGTTTCAGAGTATGTACAGTACTATTCATAAACATCTACTACTTGCCGGTAACTAAAAATCTGTTACATACCTGTTTGTCACTTTCAGGTCCATCTGTGTATGCTTTGACAATGTTTTTTTTTTTAATTTATTAAGTAAAGTTTTTTACTTAAGTTTTATTTTTGGTTATTAATTAAGTTTTTTTTTCTTAATAAATATATTTAGGTTATAATTAAGTATATATATTTGTTACTTAATTAAATATTTCTTTATTAAGTACTAAAGTTTGTCACTACTCTCCAGGAGTTCTAAAGTTGCTGACACGTGCAATGTAATGATTGCATGTGAGGATAACAAGTACAATCTGCTTTTATAGGTATCTGCGCATGTGCATGTGATGCCCTCTGCACCAATTGGTGCCCAGCATTTGGTAAATGCAGACAGCCTGCTGTGTGGTAATTGCAGTACTCACTGTCATAGCAACCCAATGCTATAAATTGCTAAGGTATGTAGGCGTACCCTTTCAGATTTCCAGAGTGGGGCCCATGCTTGTTTGCTGTGGACACTGTTGTGTAAGTCAGAAGGTTGGTATATGTCTTATAAATGAAGCTAGAGGTGTAGACAGTGATGTACATGTTGTACTCAGACCTGACTGTTGCCACTTCCAGTACAGAGCTATCAGTGTAGAGTTTAACTCACCCCTACAAATGCTTACACAACATTTATGTGACTATGTCATTTTTTTTCTACTCATATAATTAACTGCCATACAAATGTAGTTATTGAGAACTATTCTTTTGGCACATGAACTGTTTGTGAACTGTTATACTGTGAATATTAATGTACTCACTTCTGCAGGGTTTGTGTTTTTTTATTGGTGACATTAGCACAGGTTTCTCAGGACAACTGGATAATTCCAGTACTGAGTATGCCTACCTACACCCTTGGTAGACCCTAAACACACACATATATTTTAATTGTGGGGGGGATGCTTACATACAGAGAGCATTATATATTATTGTGTGAATATTATCTTACTGGACTTAAAGGATTGGTGTGTACCTGTTAGTTTATCAAGGCAG
Source organism: Protopterus annectens (assembly GCF_019279795.1). NCBI lineage: Eukaryota > Metazoa > Chordata > Ceratodontiformes > Protopteridae > Protopterus > Protopterus annectens. The sequence goes on along the minus strand of NC_056732.1, from coordinate 390,677,529 downwards.
GTGGTCTGTCTGCATAGTTCCTAACTGTGAACCTATCCAGATGGTAGCCAGAAGTTACACTGCTATTCTTTGTCTGTGCAACTCACAGGTGTTTTCAGGACTGGTAAAATGGCATTGTTACAGTCAGTTGCTACCAGTACATGGCTACATCCTTTGGTATTTCTGTGTTGTACTCCTACATAAGGATATGCTTGTGGAGGTCCTACCAAAGCTATTTGCAGAGTGTGTAACAGCAGAATAGCTTATATGCCTGTGCGTTTGTGCCTCTGCCAGGCCTATGAAACACTCAGATACTTCTTTGCATGGAGTCAGGGATAGGTAGTTAAAAGTGAGGTACACCTTACACATAATAGGGACAGTAAGTGTAGACTTGAATAAAGCAGTGCATATGGATTAGTACTCCTTTTATGAAGTACAAGCGGTGTCTACTGTTATTATTGTCAGTATTCATTGTGTAACACCCCACCTTTCTGACTGACGTTAGTAGTTTTCAGAGGGATTCAGAGGGACACAGCTAAAATATGTTTCACAATCAGGGACATCCCTGAAAAGTAGTCACAGTTAGGAAGTATGTCCTCTGCCCTAATCAGATATGCCACTGTTTCTCCTGCTATGATACTGTGTGGGGGTTGTAAAGTGCCTCTGTAACATTATTTGCTGCTTGGATGGCTGCTTCTCACATCACACTCATGTAATGCAATTCCACAACAATTACTGGTAAAGATCCACAGAACAAGCTTTGTGTTATGGCCTTCCTATTTTTCCTTTACATTCATTCATTGTAATGCATGATATATTTATTTCAGCATCACGTTATTGTATATTTGCTGTGGCTTAGTGGTACTTCATGCAGTCTAGTATGCCCAAGGTCTGGGGTTTGAGACTGACAGAAGTGTTTTATTTTGCTGCTGAGCAGAACAAAGGCCCTGACATAGAGTGACTAAGGCACTTTTAAGCAGTGGTAAGCGGGTTTGCGTGGGTTTGCTCAATGCTTAGCGATGCTTAGCTAAGCACACACATGCGCACACTTGCTTAAACCTGCTTACTACTGCTTAAAGTACTTACTTCCGCTAACCCCCCGCTAATTTCTTTGAAAGAAAAGAAAATGGGGAGATAGGAAAGTGGTGAAAAAGGGGGCACAAAGAGGGAAAGACAGTAGGAAAACAAGCTCGGGATGTGCAGGATGGATGTAAGGAAGGTCCATAGCTGCCCATTTCTTTACCAGCAACAGCTGTGCATATGCAATAAATTTGGAGTGAAATTTGAAACCTTCCACCCCTGGGAGAGGGGTGAGGACAACAAAGTATGTTGTACTGCCAATTATAATTATCAGTTTACATGTCCAGTGGACATGTGCACGAAATGGGCAGCTATGTATGGGGCGTAATTTTTTTGTGGGTACAGATTGCCCTTTTTTTTTTTTCAGGTGACAGTGGAAAGTGAGGTAGAGGAAGTAGGTATATTTGGGGAGGTAGTTTGGGGAGGTAAACAGACAAGACAAACAAGATGCATACAGGGGCGGTGTATGACACATGGGGTGGGTGAACACAATTGACATGGATGGATGTTTGGAAATCGCAAGCCCATGAGCCCACAGATGGTAACAGTGGAACTGAGATCCCAACCCATGGGCAGTCACCACTGCACCTTCACAGCCCCGAGGGTGGCTGTGCTGGGGGCTGCATAGGATAGGCAGGCTCACCCGTGAGAAGTGCCACTCTTGCCTCGAGCTGGCATAGGGGATCAGCAACTGAATGCTGGATCTCCCTACGCACAACAACCTGGACCCTTCGAAGGGTGACAGGTGGCCCTTCTCAGCCCACGCTTGCACAGGGGGCGAGTCCCATCCCCTGCAGCGCTTCCACCCGAAGGTGGCACAGGACCAACGGAGGAGGGGAGCCCAGGCTGGGCACCGGACCTGCTGGTGCCAGGTGCACTCGCCAGCTGGGGAGGGACAGGTGGGTCCACTAGGACCAGCCTTCCCATACGTTCTGTGATTAGGTGTGTTTGATTACAACATAAACAACAGCATTCCAAATTAGTTGTAACAGCATGCAGTAATATTCCCAATAACCCAACACACCAGGGTTACAACAGTTGAACAGCAAGCATAACACATGCATATATTGAACGACAATGGACATTCCAACAGCAGGCAGGGATAATTGGTGGCAACAAGCCACCAAGATTGTGGTGTTTGAACAGGGCACATGCATCAAAGTAAATGCAGATTTTTTATAGAACAATAGGACATATGTCCCAACAAATGTTTTGAGATTAGACATACCCATTGAGGTGTGGAATTGCATTGTTTATGCACATGGAGTAGGGTGTAAAAAGAAACCGCCATCAACATCTTATTAGTACTTTTACTCTACACTGCATTCCTATTGACTGCAGGTGTATATCCCCTACATGTATTATTACACTAGGCAACATGCATTAGATTGTGTAATGGGTTTGGCTAGTTCATGATACACCTGACCTATATCTGACATACTAACTGTCCAAGATGCAGATGTTACTGCTACATAATTGTATTTTATTTTTATATTTATGTATCTACATATCTGGATATGTTCACATGACATTTTCACTTAATTTTCTACAGAACCCTACATTTCATGTAGCACACTCACATTTCTGGGGAACACCTTGACAAGCTACTGTATGCCAGATTTACCTATGCATGACAACCATTTACCAACTGTTGAGGACTGTTATATGCTTCACAGCTACTGGCACTTCCTTTATCTACTTTATATGGGACTGCACAACTGTGGGTTGACAGCACTTAATACAACAGTACTATTTATTTAATGCAAGGGTACAACAACATTTCAAAGTAAGTGACACAGACACACTCCATGTTTTATACCTTTATTAATTACATCGAACACTCTTTTCTACAGGCTCTCTCCTTTACTTGATATTACAGTGCATACGGAAGACATATTCAGGACATATTATACCTTTATTGATAGGTTACAACACTCTTTTTCAGGCTCGCTCAATTATTTTATATGACAGTACATGCAGAGATAGTATTCCAGACTTATTTTACCTTTATTAATGGGTTACTACACTCTATTTCTGGCTCTCTGACTTATGTTATATAACAGTACATGCAGAAAATTTATTCAGGGCATTTTATAGCTGTATTATTGGGCTACAACACTTTTTTCATGCTCTCTCACATATATTATGTAACAATACATGCAAAATAATTACTAACCTGTCTGGTGGTGCAGCCTTAGCAGCTTATCTGCATAGGCTTACTGATTCTCGGTATGGACACCTGCAGCTGTGAAGTAAATGAAGGGATACTGAGACATACCTATCTATTATTTAGACTATATTAGCATGTCTTACATACTGCATTCCATGGCTACCTACTTAGTAGTGGGACATCTTGCATATGACGGGCTTCCTGGATCCATTGGTTCAGTAGGTCCTGCTTCCGTCTCTTCAGGTCTGCATGGTGGTGACAGACCTGCTCACCAGTCTGAGGGATGCCTGTGGCACTGGTGAGTTCATGAGCCAACCAGTTCCAAGCCTCTGCCTTATACTCCATCCCTTGGAACTGGCCCTGCAGGAGTCAAGACTCATGGCGATGGACTAGGAGCCAAACCATGTATTTTGACTCCTCGATGCCCCAGCGTTGCACTCGAAAGCGAGTGCCCTCTTCAGCACCAGACATTCTAACTGCAGATGGGAGCTACAATCAGTTATGGCGACTATTTCCGCCTATGCAGCTTAAATATGCCGCATTTCCCACACTTTTTTGTGATTGGCCATTTTTGAAAATTCTCGGCTGACTGCAGCCTGCTTAGCAATGGTTAATCTACCATTTATAAATATATATATGTTAACAGTGGATGCTTATCCTAAGCTGTCATGGCTTGGTGGTTCAGTACTTTGATTATGGTGCACAGTGTCCTGGGTTCGAACCTTGTCATTGCTTTTTATTTTACTACTGTCCAGACAGGTTAGGGGGTGTGGCTGTGTTTAAGCAACTTTGCTCTATGTTGCTCCACATTGCCCGACGGTGCGCTAGTTGGCACAGAGTGCACCTCCGCACAAACCGATTGTGCTGGGTAAAGGGCTATTTAGCTATGGGCAACTACAATGCACTGGGTAAAGCGCTGCTTAACTACGGGCAACTATATTGCGCTGGGTAAAGTGTTGCTTAACTGTGGGCAATTATATGTCAGGTTCCTTTATAAATATACATTTTGTTTACTGATACATAGGCCATTTCAATGCTTTTTAGTAAAAGTTTAATCATATATGTCAGGAATTATTTCATATACTAATTTTGAACATAAAATAGGAAGGGGAGTGGTGGGACTCGAACAGTGAATGCCTCCTCTTTGTGCGAATGCTCTACCACTACGCTATTACTATTTGGTGTAATTCGCATAAACATTCCTTATTACGCTCTTCCATGTCGAGAATGCTAACTGCAGCTAAGCAATGGGCACACCCGCCCACACACGAGCAAATATGGGCAGCTATATCGGGAATTAGAAAAAAAAAATAATGTTTTACTTTTTATAACTGTGCTGGGGGTTTACAATGTCAAGGAGTGTGGTGTTGGGTACATGGACATTTGAGCGGACTCGCTCTTGTGTGTTGACATTTTGCATTTCAGACACTTGCAGGAGTGTGGACCTTTAGACTGCTCGGCAGTCGGACATTGCTTTCCTGCACGGTCTATGTTAGACTTGGGGTAGAGTCAGCATGCCCTCATTAATATTCATGGAACACTGACGTCATACTGTTCAACTGCAGCCTCCGAATAAGACTTATTAAGTCTTACACAGAGGATTCGTGAATCCGGGGGATTGTCTTTACAAGTTCGATTTACCAAGTGTCTTCCATCTGTTATAGACTTGGATTACCCTTTGAGATGCAGGAAATTAAATTTGTACTCACTCCATTACAGATATTTTAGAAGCAAAACAATATTAGTGTTCAAAGCATTCAATGAAAACAATGCTTAACTTAACCATGTGCAATAATACTTTGACATTTAAACACAAAACACATCAACTTTGTTATTCCCAAGCATCATTCTTCTAGAAGAGGTAACTTTATTACTATTGTTATTCCAAAAGATTTGGAATAGATTACCATCCACTATTAGATTCTCAACCAATTTACTAATTTCAAGAAAGGTCTAGATAGCTGATTCAAGAATGACATTTTTAACCCATATTCCATAATTCAGTGTTTTTTTGGATGTCTTTGGCCTATAAGACTAGATAATAGCACACAGACACACACACACACACACACACACACACATATATATGGAGCTATGGTTTTAAATTGAAAGTATGGTTCGTCGAACCGTACTTCCTCGAAAGACTTCATGTAAAGTCCATTCCATCGAAAATGCACTTTCACAGAATAAAAAATAAAAATTAACTAAAAAAAAAATAACTGTTACCTGGTAGCTTCATCCCAGCATCTTTTTCCCAATATGCTGACCTTCATTCCTCTTCTCTCTAGAGCATATCTCCATCTCTCCAGGGTCTCCTCCACCTGTTCTCTACTCTCACTACAGATCACAATGTCATCTGCAAACATCATAGCCCACGGGGACTTCTGTCTGATCTCATCTGTCAACCTGTCCATCACTATTGCAAATAAGAAAGGGCTCAGAGCTGATCCTTGATGTAATCCCACCTCCACCTTAAATGCATCCACACTGTTGTAAGTCTGTACACCTCACGGATGACCTGTTGGGCCTTGCTACAACATGGACAGTTGTCACATGTGTGCATACAGTAATAGTACAGGGAGTATATATAGCTGCAAATGCTACATTACTATACTAGCCTGGTACAGCAGTTGCCAATGCTAAGCTACACATTATGTGACTATCATGCATGTCTTACTCTGTCACTTGCAAGTTTATATAGGTGTTTGCACTACTCCCCCAAACTGCCATTATACGCAGTACTGTACAGACCATAGATAACATGTTCAGATGTTTGACATATAATGCTGAACTACATATGTCATAGTTATGTCCTACTGCACACAGCTACACATTAATAATTCTCCATGGCAGTAGTTATGCATGGCATCAGGTGCATGCATACCTACTGCTGCCACATATGCATGTTTCAGAGTATGTACAGTACTATTCTTAAACATCTACTACTTGCCGGTATCTATTTCATACCTGTTTGTCACTTTCAGGTCCATCTGTGTATGCTTTGGACAATGTTTTTTTAATTTATTAAGTAAAGTTTTACTTAAGTTTATTTTTGGTTATTAATTAAGTTTTTTTCTTAATAAATATATTTAGGTTATAATTAAGTATATATTTGTTACTTAATTAAATATTTCTTTATTAAGTACTAAAGTTTTATTCCAGGGTTTGCTCACCAATTTGGCATTGGGAAAAAAGAAAACTGCTTTTTGGTATTCCCATTCATGTATCCCCCTTGCAAAATTTTTTGGAAAATCAACAGTGGGGGGTTTGCTTTCCACTGTTGAACCCAAGTTAAATTGCTAAATGGGGCATTAGCAGGGGCCCTTTGTTTGCGGGGCCCTTTTGGGTTAAGTCAAAAGGTTGGTTAGTTTTAAAAATAACTAATGTAACATATGTACATGTTTTCAACCATTTATTTCCATACAAGTATATGAGATTTAACCCCCCTAAAATGTTAAAACTTTATGTGATATTATTTTTTCACTCAAAAATTTTGAAAAAAATGTGATTAGAACATTTTTTGGCACTGAATTTTTGGAACTGTTATTTTAAATTTTGACCACCCATTTTTTTTATTTTTGTTTCCCTTTCGGAAAGGTAATTGTATATATCCTCCCTAATTGGTGCCCCTAAAAACAAAATTTTTTGGGGGGGGGATGTTAAAAAAAAAATTTTTTTAATTTTTTTGGAATTAAGGGGTTTTTGTTTTTTAAAGGGGTTTTGGGGTTTTTTTTTCCAAATGTACCAAAGGGTACACCTGTATTCTTTGTTGTCCTCAAGGTGTTTTAGGCTAAAAGGTTTTCAGAGTTGACCGAAGGAATCCTTTGGTTTTTCGGTTTGACCCTCAAAAATTTTATCAAAGGGTTTTAAAAGAAAAAGGAAACAACTTTTGGGGTGTTGGGCCTTGCCCGGGCTTAAAAGATTTTTTAAATTTAAAATTTTAAAATGGACATTTAAAACCTATGGGGAAGAATTAAGAAAAACCCTTATTTTAATTAGAATTTTTAAAAAACCTTTGGGTAATTTTTTTTTGGGGAACCCCCCCTAAATTTAGGGGGAAAAGGGCCCCAAAAATTTTTTTTTCCAAGGGTTTCCTTTTAGAATTAAAACTTTTAAAACCCCGGGGTTTTGGTTTGGGTTTTTTTTTAATTTTTTTTAAAAATTTTTTTTTTCCACATTTGAATTCCCAAAATTTGTTTTAAAAACCTTTTTTTTTTATTTTTTTTTTTTAAAAAAAATTTTTTTGCTTTTATGGTAGGGGGTTTTGGGTTTTCTGTTAGTGCAATTTTTTTCCTGACAAAAACCCTTTACAAAAGGGCCCTTAAGCTAAGCTTTTAAAGGGGGAGGGGGTTTGAAAAAAGAAAAAGAAAATAAACCCAACCGTTCAAAAAAAGGATGGAAAATTTTTAAAAAAAAAAGGGGAAAAAAAAGGGGGAAAAGCCAAAGGGGAAAGGGGTAAAAAAAAATTGGTTCTTAAAACCATTTTCATTCTAAGGGAAAATTTGAAAATTTTTGGGGGGAAAAAAATTTTTGGGGAAAAAGGGAAGGTGGTTAATTTATATTTGGGGGGGGAAAAACCCTTTTTTGGGGGAATTGGGTGGGGGTTTTTTGGGGGATTTTGGAAAGGGAAAAAAGAAAAGGGAAAGGGGGGGAAAACCGGGGGGAAAAAACGCGGGGGGGGTTTGGGGGGGGGGAAAAGGAGGTGGGAAAGGAACCCCCCCAGGGAAAGGGCCCCCAAACCCCGGGGTTCCCCGCCCCCCCCCCCGGGGTCCCCTTTCCCCCCCGGGGAAGGGGCCCCCAAAATTTCCCCGCCCCCGGGGGACCCGGGGGGGCCCCCCGGGCCCCCCCCCCTTTGGGGGAAAGGGGCCCCTTTCCCGGGGGCCCCCCCAATTTTTAAAAGGGGGGCCCAAAAAAACCCCCCCGGGGGACCCCCGGGGGGCCCTCCCCCCCCCGGGGGCATTTGAGGGGAACCCCAAATTTTAAAAGGTTTTAACACAGAAAAATTTTTTTAAACCCAAAAGGTTAAAAAAAACAAAAAAGTTAAAAAAGGGAAAAAAACCCAAAAATTTTTGGAAAAAACCCAAAATTTGGGTTGGGGAAACCAAAAAGATTTTTTAAAAACAATCAAATTAAAAATTTTTTAAAAATCCCATTGTTTAAAATTTTGTTTATCCCATTGGGGGAAAAAAATTTTTTTTAGTTTTTAAAAACCCCTAAATTTAAATTTTCCCCCAAACATTTATTCCAAAATGATTTTTTTTAATGTTTTAGGAAATTTCATAAATTTTTTTTTCAAACCCCTAATATACTACTTTTTAAAATTTTAATTTATTCCAATTTAAATAATTTTAAATTTTTTTTTAAAAAATTTTTTAAACTCTTTTTTTTTTAAAACTAAACCTTTTACCTACTTTTTTAAAATTTTGGGGGTTTAAAATTTAAATATGCAAAACCCTTTTTCCCAAATTTTTCAAAAACCCCTTCCTTTTTATTTAATGGGAAAAAAAAATTTCAAAAATAACCCTTTTTTAGGGGTTTAACCCTTTTTAAATTAAAAATTTTTCAGTTTTCCTTTTTAATTCATTAAATTTTTTAAGGTTTTTAACTTATTTTTAAAAAATTTTTAGGTTTTTTTTAATTAAGGGGAAAAATTTTTTGGGCTTTTTTTTTTATTTTACTAATTTTCCTTTTTTTATTTTTTAATTTGGGTTCAATTTTTCAATTTTATTTTTTTGGGAAAAATTTTTGGGGTTTTAAATAAAAAAAACAAATTTTTTTCTTTTTTTTACATATGAAATTTACTATTTGGGGGCACCTTGCAATGGGTTTAAAAATTTAAAAACCCTTTCCTTTTAAAAAATTTGGGGGTTAAACCCTCAAATTTTAAAATTTGCTTTTAATTGGGGCCGGCCATTTTGGGCCCCCCCCCGGTATGGGTGGTTTTCCCCTTATTTCCCCGTGCCCCTTTTTTGGGGCCCCGGGAGCCCTAACCAAAAACCCTTGGGTTTTCCCCCGGGGGTTGAAAAAGGTTTTCCCCTTTAAACCCCAGATTTTCCCAGCCCACTTTTTAAAATGTTAAAAATTTTTTAGTTTGGGTTTGGGTTATTAATTTTTTTGGGTTAAATTGCCATTTTTAAATTTTTTTCCAAAAATTTGGGGTTGGTTTTTAAAATTTTTTTTAAAAATTTTTTAAAAGGGAGGTTTTCCAAGTTCGGTTTGGGTTTTGGGGGGAAATTTCTTTAACCTTATTTGTTTTTTTCAACTTCCCTTTTGGGTCTTTTTAAATTTTTTTTCCCCCCCCAAACCTTTTTTTTATTTAAAAAGGGGAAATTTTTACTAAACAATTTTGGGGAAAAGGGGTTTAACGGGGAATTTTTTGTAAAGGTTCTTTTTTTTAATTTTGGTTTTAAAAATTCCTTTTGTTTTTTAATTTTCCATTTTTGGGAAACAAAAATTTTTAAATAAAAAAAAATTTATAAAGTGGGGGTTTTGGGGTTTTTTACGAACATTTGGGAATTTGCATCATTCCAACTTCCTGTAAAATTAAACTCCCCAAAATGGGCCCCCCCCCCAAAGAAAATTGGGAAGGGGGGAAAAAAAAATTTTTTTTTTAAACTGGCTGGGGTTTCAATGCGGGGGGGGGTTTTTACAGAGGGGAGGGGTTGTTACATTTTGATTTAATTTTAAATTTTTAATTGTTTCCTGGAGGGGTTTTTAAATTTTTAAATTTAAATTTTAAACCCCATTATTTAAAAACAAAAAAATTTTAAAAACCCCCTTAAAAAAATTTTCAAAAACAAAAAACCCTTTTTTCCCAAGTTTTTTTAAAAAAGGAAATTTTTTTAATTTTAAAAAAAATTTAATTTTTAAACCCCCCAAAAATTTTAAAAAAAATTTTAAAATTTTTTTAAAAAGTTTTAAAAATTTATAAATTCAAAATTTTATTTAAAAAAATAAATTTTTAAAAAAAACCCCAAAAAAAAAACCCAAAATAAAAAAACCCCCAAAAAAAAAAAACCCCCAAACCCCAAAAAACCCCAAAATTTTAAAAAATTTTTTAAAAAAAATTTTTATTTTTTTAAATTTTAAATCACCAAAACCCCAAAAAAAAAAACCCCCCAAAAAAACTATTTTTTTTTTTGTTTCCCCCAAACATTCTTCCCTCAAGAAACCCTTTTACCCCTTTAAAATTTACTAAAAAAAAAATAATGTTTTACTTTTTATAACTGTGCTGGGGGTTTACAATGTCAAGGAGTGTGGTGTTGGGTACATGGACATTTGAGCGGACTCGCTCTTGTGTGTTGACATTTTGCATTTCAGACACTTGCAGGAGTGTGGACCTTTAGACTGCTCGGCAGTCGGACATTGCTTTCCTGCACGGTCTATGTTAGACTTGGGGTAGAGTCAGCGTGCCCTCATTAATATTCATGGAACACTGACGTCATACTGTTCAACTGCAGCCTCCGAATAAGACTTATTAAGTCTTACACAGAGGATTCGTGAATCCGGGGGATTGTCTTTACAAGTTCGATTTACCAAGTGTCTTCCATCTGTTATAGACTTGGATTACCCTTTGAGATGCAGGAAATTAAATTTGTACTCACTCCATTACAGATATTTTAGAAGCAAAACAATATTAGTGTTCAAAGCATTCAATGAAAACAATGCTTAACTTAACCATGTGCAATAATACTTTGACATTTAAACACAAAAAACATCAACTTTGTTATTCCCAAGCATCATTCTTCTAGAAGAGGTAACTTTATTACTATTGTTATTCCAAAAGATTTGGAATAGATTACCATCCACTATTAGATTCTCAACCAATTTACTAATTTCAAGAAAGGTCTAGATAGCTGATTCAAGAATGACATTTTTAACCCATATTCCATAATTCAGTGTTTTTTTGGATGTCTTTGGCCTATAAGACTAGATAATAGCACACAGACACACACACACACACACACACACACACACACACACACACACACACACACACACACACATATATATGGAGCTATGGTTTTAAATTGAAAGTATGGTTCGTCGAACCGTACTTCCTCGAACGCACTTCTGCGAAAGTCCATTCCATCGAAAATGCACTTTCACAGAATAAAAAAAATAAAAATTAACTAAAAAAAAAAATAACTGTTACCTGGTAGCTTCATCCTTAGCATCTTTTTCCCAATATGCTGACCTTCATTCCTCTTCTCTCTAGAGCATATCTCCATCTCTCCAGGGTCTCCTCCACCTGTTCTCTACTCTCACTACAGATCACAATGTCATCTGCAAACATCATAGCCCACGGGGACTTCTGTCTGATCTCATCTGTCAACCTGTCCATCACTATTGCAAATAAGAAAGGGCTCAGAGCTGATCCTTGATGTAATCCCACCTCCACCTTAAACGCATCCGTCACTCCCACCGCAGACCTCACCACTGTCACACTACCCTCGTACATATCCTGTACCACTCTTACATATTTCTCTGACACTCCCGACTTCCTCATACAATACCACAACTCCTCTCTAGGCACCCTGTCATATACTTTCTCTAAGTCTACAAAAACACAATGCAACTCCTTCTGACCTTTTCTGTACTTCTCCATCAACACTCTCAGAGCAAACATCACATCTGTAGTGCTCTTTCCCGGCATGAAACCATACTCTGATCACTAATCATCACATCCCTTCTTAACCTAGCTTCCACTACTCTTTGCCATAACTTCATGCTGTGACTGATCAATTTAATCCCTATGTAGTTACTACAGCTCTGCACATCATCCTTAGTCTTAAAAATTGGTACCATAACACTTTTTCTCCATTCTTCAGGCATCCTCTCACTTTCCAAGATTTCATTAAGCAATCTGGTTAGAATATATATATATATATATATATATATATATATATATATATATATATATATATATACAAACAACACAAGAGTCACCAGAGCAAGTAAAATTGCAAACAAACAAGCAAGCTGAAGAGCAGGAGTCACAATTTGTATAAAATCTACCGAATTTATTGTACAAATGGCAAGCGCTTTCACAAATAAATTTGCTTCATCAGACCTAACTGATCAAATGAGGTCATTTCCTTTTATACTCAATTAAATTCAAACTAACCAATCATACATATACACATTTAAAGATATACTTACACATTTAAAATATAACCCAGAAATATATTCAAAAACATTGCAAAAATACATAATAACTCAAATAAAATCTACATTATTTCCTAAGTCTCCTATTTCTCAGTTTTGCTGTAATAGCTGTATGGTCATTTAGCCCCTTACCCAAATGGGCTCTAAGCCTAACAATCCATCTAAGTTCCTTTGTCTCGGTTCTGTTAGATATATCTCCCATCCTCTCATCATCATATATTAACTCTAACACTTGAAATCTAAACTGATGACTATCATCATTCTCAGTAGTGTGCTTTACTAAGGCACTATACATAAGCCCTATTCGTTCACGAAGGCGTCTATTCGTCTTCCCTATATAAAAGGAAGAACAGATAATACACTGGGCTAAATATATAAGATTTTTACTATTACAATCAGCGTTGATGTCAAAATTATATACTTTATTAGTATTGGGGTGCTTAAATTCTATACCTTCATGTATAAAGGTGCAGAAATTGCAGCTTCCACATTTAGTGATTCCCATACCCATACCAAATCTCATTTCATGTGTCTCACTTTTAGGATAGCATAACCTTCTTTTCAGATTCTTAGTATTTTTAAACGAAATATAAGGTCTTTCCCCCACTATTTGAACTATTTGATCATCTGTACATAATATATTCCAATTTTGTTGAAAAATATTCCTGATCATAGCATGATCTCTGGTATAGAAGAAATAAAAGGTGTCTTATTCATTGTCCTATTCACCATATGGCTGGCTGTATTGGGCTTGGAAAAATACGGCCTAGCCCTAGTTTTCCTCATCTTATGTACTTCACAAGCTATATTATTTACTTCACTTCTATCATAGCCTGTGTTAACAAAATCAGATGTAATATGTTCGATGTCCTCATGCAGATTACTATCTATGTTAGTTAACCTCGATCAACGCATAATTTGGCCCTTGACAATGTTATTAAAAACATGTGTCGGATGCATACTAGTCCTATGTAAATAGGACGGACGATGACATTCTTTAATATATCTATCTGTACACAAAGAACCACTTTCATCAATACCAATCAAAACATCCAGGAAATGAATGTGAGTCTCAGAGCATTCACCAGTGAATCTCAAAAACTCACTGCTGCTATTCAGATGCTCAACAAATCTCTCTAGTTCACATCTGCTACCTTTCCAAAATAGACAGAGGTCATCCACAAACCTCCTATATAATACTAGATGTTTCTCCGCTAGAGGGTGAGAAATTAAGTTATTTGTCTCCCATTCAGCCATCGTCATGTTGGCATAGCTATTAGCACAAGGAGTGCCCATAGCTACACCCAACAACTGATGGTAATATTTCCCATTGAATAGGAACACATTGTTACATAGAACAATATTGAGTAGCTCACATAATAAATCAATATGCTCTCAAGTATATACAATACATCTCGTTAAAAAACTCCTAACCATACAAATTCCCATATTATTAGGAATAACAGTAAATAATGAGGTAACATCATATGTCGCCAATAAAATGCCTTTCACATCTTTCTTTACATCATTATTAAACACGTAAAGCTCTTTAAGCATCTGTTTAGTGTCATGTAAAATGTAGGGATGATGCTCAAGTATAAGTCTTAATTGCTTCTCAATATAAATACTAAGTGGTTCAGTAAGCCATTCCCCACTGGCCACTATCAGCCTAAAAGGAGGTCTTTGAGGATCTTCATGGACTTTAGGAAGTCCTTGCAAAGTTGGTATTAATGGTTTCTCAATAATAAAATAACTAAATAAATCTTTAGTAATATTCCCCTGGTTTGTAAATGGGAGAAATGAGAGATGATTTGATTTGGAACATTTCTAAAAGGTACATTTCTGAATTTGAACGCAACATTTTGAATAAAGGGTTGTCCTTTATTCATACTACCTCTGCTAACGTTGCTGACACTTTAATTGATTTTAAGTTAGCATTGAGGAATGTGCAACTTAAATTAATGTTTAAAAATGAAGCATTGAATGACAATGTTGACCTAGGTAGAGGTATGCTGTTTAAAAAACCTAGTTTATACAGTCCACAATTTAATTCAACTCTAGACCTGTTCTATAAAGTATGTGAGGCTGAGTTTTATAATTATTTTGATACACAGCATAGGTGTATGAAACGAATGCCTGATAACCTTACTGAATATGAGAGATCTGCTCTTGAAGTGTTAGAACATGATACTAGTATTGTTATTAGACCTGCTGACAAGGGGAGACAGATTATTGTTATGGATAGTATGTTTTATTATGATTCTAGTCTTGTCATGTTGGGTGATAGAGATATATATATCATGAAATTAAGTTAAATGATATTCATGAAATTACTATGAAAGTGACTAACAACTTATTAGAACTTGCATATTACATCTGATTTTGTTAACAGAGGCTATGATAAAAGTGAAGTCAATAATATATCTTGTGAAGTACATAAGATGAGGAAAACTAGGGCTAGGCCATATTTTTTCGACCCCAATACAGCCAGCCATATGGTGAACAGGACAATGAATAAGACACCTTTTATTTTCTCCTATACCAGAGATCATGCTATGATCAGGAATACTTTACAATAAAATTGGAATATATTACGTGCAGACGATCAAATAGTTCAAATAATGGGGGAAAGACCTTATATTTTGTTTAAAAATACTAAGAATCTGAAAAGAAGGTTATGTTACCCTAAAAGTGAGACACATGAAATGAGATTTGGTATGGGTATGGGGACCACTAAATGTGGAAGCTGCAATTTCTGCACCTTTATACATGAAGGTATAGAGTTTAAGCACCACAGTACTAATAAAGTATATAATTTTGACATCAATGCTGATTGTAATAGTAAAAATCATATATATTTAGCCCAGTGTATTATCTGTTCTTCATTTTATATAGGGAATACGAAGAGATGCCTTCGTGAACAAATTCGCGACCATATGTATTGTTATAGGTGAGGGCATATGTATAGTGCCTTAGCAAAGCACACTATTGAGAATGATAATAGCCATCACTTTAGATTTCGAGTGTTAGAGTTAATATATGATGATGAGAGGTTGGGAGATGTATCTAACAGAACCGAGACAAAGGAACTTACATGGATTGTTAGGCTTAGAGTCCATTTGGGAAAGGGGCTAAATGACCATATATCTATTACAGCAAAACTGAGAAATAGGAGACTTAGGAAATAATGTAGATTTTATTTGAGTTATTATGTATTTTTACAATGTTTTTTAATATATTTCTGGGTTATATTTTAAATGTGTAAGTACATCTTTAAATGTGTAAATGTATGATTGGTTAGTTTGAATTTAATTGAGTATAAAAGGAAATTACCTCATTTGATCAGTTAGGTCTGATGAAGCAAATTTATTTGTGAAAGCGCTTACCATTTGTACAATAAATTCAGTGGATTTTATACAAATTGTGACATATATATATATATATATATATATATATATATATATATATATATATATATATCTTAAACACACACACACATACACACGCACACACACACACACACACATATATATATATATATATATATATATATATATATATATGCATAGTAATAGCTCCCTATCAAATAATCGAATGCCAAAGAGAGCAAAACCTACATACTCAAGCCAAAAAGCTCAAACAATGAAACATCAAACGCTGAAGAGAGTAGGGCTGCTATTGTGCAGGATCACAGTACAACAGGGATGGGGGTATTGCTCCTTGCCCCACTATGGTGTAATCTCAGAACTGGTATATATAATTAGGAGGGGATGTGGAGGTACAGGGGGTTCGCCCTTCCAAAAAGCAGGTGTTTTGCTTCATTTACTGTTTCTGTTTTTGTTGTTTGAACATTTTGGCTTGAGCATGTGAACATTTCATTATTTAACAGAGATCCTATATATATATATATATATATATATATATATATATATATATATATATATATATATACATATACACACATAAACATGCACACACACATATATATATTTATTTATTTATATTATTTCACAAACTTTATGTAATAGATACCTTTATTTGACAATAAACAAAGATATATAAATGAGTGCATTTATTACAATGTTTAGTGAAACTTCATTTCTTAGCCTAAGTTACAAATAGGCATCAATAAACAAAAGCAAAAGGGACTAGACAAAACTGTAGAATCTCCTGCCTTAGAGTTTTTCTTAAAAGTCCAAATCTAACTATTACTTGTTAACACTCATCTGTCTTAGATGAGACCTGAACCCTCATTATCAGATAAAATCATAAGCAACCAGCCAGGGTACTTCCAATACTATTTAACAAATCATTCCTCTTTGATAGTATTTTTCACCAGCTATTAAGTTTTATCGTAAATTAGGTCTTATTTTATATTACTGTAGTGTTTGATTCCCAAAGTTTAAACTAAGGCAACCATTTTCTGAAATTATTCTGCCACTTATATGGGCATAAAGCTTTACCTTCCCTGTTGGCTATCTTATCCATTATTAGCTTTACATCATGCATTTTTTTTCCCCTTGGGACATCATTTACTGTCCTGGCTTCCCAGTGCCCCAGATCCATGCTGTATCTGCCATCATATCTCCTATCGCCCCAGATGTACTTTCAATATTGCTGGGGCCAGTCATAGATCCTAAGGACATCCTAGTAACTCAGCCATGTTTGCATCCATTCTGGGGTTAATTTCTTTTTTCTTTTTATATACCCGTCTCACACCCTTCTCCGCCTCCCATGTTCATTGATTACATCCAAGAGCAACTCCCATGTTTGGACCACTCCTCCTGTAAGGGAAAATCTTTGACAAACTACCTCCCATCCAGGATGAGCACTCCCATCCCTCCCTGCCACTCCATCAGTTGTCCAAGCTGCAAACTGAACCTGAGCTGACTGGGTCATAGTCAGGCTTTATCTCTCTGTGCCACTGGAGCCACTCAGCTTTACACCATTCATTTTAAGTATGATTTTACTTTTCCAATTTCTGGTTATGGCCTTACTGTACACAGTCATAAAAAGAATACCATTTTTCCTGATTATTAGTCACAAACTGACTGTCTCCAAAATCCAGTAGGAAAAGCATTTGTATTAGCTCTCATGGATATTAGAATTCCACTGGGGCATAGAAACTTCAAAAACAATGCTTTACTGATCCCCTAGCCATGTCTTCAAATCTCCAACATGTGTCTGAAGTTTAGTCTTACATACCACAGTGTAAAAAATACATGTGCAAATATTTCAAGTCAAAGGGTTTACATTTCCTTAATTTCATGGGGTACATTGCTAGTTAACATGTTCTGACCAAGATTGACAATGAAATATGCTTATCAATAGTTGAAACAAAGATTCCCTGCATTAGTCCTTTAACTCAGATTTAAGTTCCCATAAACTATCATAGACTTTACCGACTACCCCCTTCAAATCTGGAGAAACCTAGCTCACGTACTCTAAAAATTTCATAAATTTTTGGCAGCAAACTCATCAATAACTTAAATACTTTCAGCATCCTGACAGTTGATAATAAATTATAAAATCCTATTCTTCAGGTTTCTCATCGCTGAAATTGCTTTTCAATAACATTCTAGTCAATCCAGGGATCTGCCTGTATAAACTGTCTCCAACCAAAAATGTTTCCAACAGATTAGTGAAACCTTCCCAGGCAATGCTTCTTATGAACACTCTACTGAGATTAAAGAATGCACCCTTGGTAGTAACTACTGGGATTAAAGTATGTACCCATGGTAGTAACTACTGGGATTAAAGTATGTACCCTTGGTAGTAATAGGATAAAGCCCTAACTACACACGAGCCAGCCAAGGTTCAATCAGTGGCCTGGGCAACTGGGAGAGTGGCAGGTAGGAATGCACATTACCATCCTCAGGGAGAGGGTGGTCTCGGGAGCATTGTCCATATGATTCCTGGTGGAAGCCAGGAAAGTGTGAAGAAGGGGGTGTAGTCTAAAGCAGGATAAGAGCAGGGACATTAACTGAGCTGCCACAGAGGCAAGCTATTACTTCAGCACATCCCCACTGAGCATCTGCCCTTTGGCTGAAACCAGGAGACAGCACGGAAAGGGGAAAATGGGGTAGGGTATAAATAAAAAAAAAAAATCCCTGGGCAAATGGTGGGATAGCCAAACCTCCAGACATCTTAAGACTCCATGTTGGCCACAGCCCTTACAAAGAAAGTCCAGGAGTGTGGACAAGGCTAACAGACCTGGCAATAGATGTGAAGCACTGGGGTAAAATGTTGTAGGATGAAAAAAACTATTTACCCATGTAAGATTTTCTCCTTTCCGAGTAATTTCAGTAATGCTACCTCAGCTTCTTCCAAAATTTTCTGAGGCCAAGTTCCTGGGATCGTATAATGCAAAAAAAAAAAAATACCATACATCTTTTTTGTTATTTCACTGGGTGATCAACAGAGACTCAATCTGTTGTAATCCCCACTGCCTGTGTTTGATAAAGGGCCTTCAAATTACATCACTTCAAAATAGCTCTTTGGGTCCACCACTCCCAGATCACCTATCTCTCTCCTTAAAACCAATTTATCCTGAACAATCACTTATTTGCTACCTTTTCACACAAAATCAGTTATTGCTTTCATAATGGATTTTAGAACATTCCTTGGAAGATTTCATTATAAGGTCTGGAAGGTGTATAAAACAAGTGATGACATAAAAAAAATTAAGTTTTTGAACTTTGCAATTCACCTCTAATGGGATAATTTTCCAATATTTTCCATCCTGTTTGATTCTGTTTATCATTTCTTCATACATTTTCTCATCATTTGTGCAAAAGAGAGCCAAACCCAACTTCTAAGCATGGGTATTGTCTGGTCAGTTCTGCAGATGTGGAGGAATTGATAGAACCTGCCCTAGTTTTGTCTTTATTACCCTCGTAACCAGAGACATTGCTAAATGAGAGTAGAAGGTCTACTTCAAGATCTGTTAAACATACAAAAATATCATCCACATACAGGGGGTATGTTAATATGCAGCTGATATCCACTGAGGCCATATCTTATAGTTACTGTCAATGGTTCTAGATGTGAACAACAGTGGGGATAAAGGACGTCCCTGTCTGGTGCCTCTCAACAGTGGGAATGGTCTGCAGAGCCTTGCATGTGTTTCAGCAACAGATTGGGAACCTTGATAAACACTGAGTATTAAACTCACAAAGTTTTTTGGGTAAACCGAATCTCAATATGATCTCTTTGAGGTAAGGCCACTCCACTTGTGTTTCATACATCACCAAGACTGTTTTTTATGATGCTTATACTGGTGATGAACTACATTAGCAAAGAGGTCAGAAGAGACAGGTAAAAACTGTTGTATGCACTTGATATAGCACAAATGCAGACTCTGGATGAGAACATCAGTAAATGCTATGTGTCTGCAATGCAAAATTAAAGGTATATGTGATGAAACTGGATATAGGTAAGACAGTGGTCATGACTGCAAACAGAGTGACTCAGAAGAAGTTGAAACTGAGATAGAGGGGAAAATAGCGAAACAAGTAAACAGCTTCAAGTATCTAGGAGGTGTAGATAAGTATAACAGAAGTCTGAATGAGGACGTTAAAACTAGTATCAGAGGTGCCACAACAAATTGGCAGAAAGTGCTAGGTGTGTTGCATTACAGAAAAATACCAAACAAACAGAAAAGTAAGGTGTACAAAATGATGGTGTGACCAGTGCTTCTGTGTGGCACTGAAACCTGGGCAGTGAAAACAGAGCAGCTGTGGAAGGTTGAAGGTAAGGAAGTCCCTGAGAGAGGTAATGGGATTAAGACTGTTGTTGAGATGAACAAACGAGGAGATCAAATCAAAAGCCTAAGTACCCCAATTGCAGAGAAGGTCAAGCAGACTAGATTGCTGTGGTTCAGTCACACGTATGAAAACAGAAGGCAATCTGGTAAAAAAGATTGGGGAGAGACAGGAAGAAGGTAAGAGGAAATGAGGACATCCCACCAAGCAAGAATGGAATACATAAAGCAGACATGCAACAGTCAGGCATGATTATCAAAGAAGTTAGGAGTGAGGTCAAAAGAGCTAATGTGACACCCAGATCCCATATAAAAAAGGGGGGCTAATGATGATGATGACTATCAAATGCCTGCCAGCCTTGCTCAAGGCTGCATTATTATAAGCCTAATGGTTAGACATCTATTGTTGTCAAGTGTACCATACATCATTTATAACTGTGATTATATATTGAAACTGGCCTGTTAGAAGTCAAGAGTAGGGAATTTTTACCTTTTTTATAAATCACAGCTATGACAGCCTCTCTTCAGAACTGTGAGGAAATTCTATTATGTAGGATATTATTAAATAATTTAATGAGCAGATACCACAGGTCATTTTTATGGATTAACCAAAAGTACAGGGGTAATCTACCAGGGCCCAGGACTTTGCCTAGGGCTTGTCTATTAATCACTTCCCTTATCTCCTCAAATGTAACTGGTTCCTACATGGTATAAACCTGTCTGATGATAAACTTGGAAGATACTGTGGATCCAGGTACTTCTACATCCAGTCCTGTTTTGAGTTGCCCCAGCCGCTTCAGTATGTAGATAGGGATAATAGTCCCTGAAAATTTCAAGAATCCCAACCAAGGTATACGTCAGACCTGACTCAGATGATGCTATGGGTAGTAATAAATGTCATTCTCTTTGCTGTCTTGACCGGGGATCCAGATCTCTGGGAAAACTCTTAAAGAATAGATCTTCTAATACGTCGTGCAAAAATTCATACTTCCTGTCTAGGTAACATTCTATGTCAATATTGCCTGTCTGGCAGTTAGCACAGAGGATTATGACTCTGAGCTTGACAAAGAGTTGCTTCCTGTAGTCAAGGGTACAAGGCTTATTTCCCCCTTCATTTGCCTACTGTGTCAGTCACTTAACAGTGCTCCTGTGTAGCCCCAGAAAAGGACACTTTGTCCAGTGGGCTTATCTGATTAATAAATAGCTTTAAATAACTATAACTCTTTTGAGATCTTCTATTTCTTTTTCAATCAGCAGGGACCCCCTGTGGGTACTGATCTGCAATCTGCTTTCAGAGCTGTCTCTTCTCTTCTAATCTGGCCTTTTTTTTTTCCCATAATCCCTTTAAGGGTTGACTAATACTCTCTACCAGACTCCTTTTTAAATTAGCTCAGCAGCATACCATATCGTCCACCTTGCCCAGTCTAGAAACACCTATAATTTCAAATAATATAAGGGGAGTTTCCATTGAAACCTCTCAACCTCTTAGATCAAGAAATATGGACAAAGTAAAAAATAATGGGGGGGGGGGCAGGGTAAAGACCCAAAAATAGGGACACTTTTTAAATATTGCTCTTACACACTTAGAAAGTTAATATAATAGGTTTTGCATCAGCATGAATTTTCTGAAGGGTATGAAGTCTGAAACTCAAATATCTGTTATTATTTTCTGATTTCAACCCTCAATTATCTGCCAATGATTTGCCAGAAACCACAATTTTATGAGAAAAAGAACAAAAATATGAGCCAAAAATCTGGACATTCTGCAAAGATCTGCACAGTTGAGAGTTATGTTAAGACTCCATTGTTTCTCTAAAGGAGTTTCATGAGCAATCTCAGTCTCAAGAGGGGCATGACCTGAGATTAATATTGGATGAGTTTAAACAAACTCTGCCATGTGTATATGCTCTGTTGTACTATGTATTTTGTCTATAATAGACAGCAAGTCATATCTGTTGGAATAGGTGAACCTTGGTCTTCCCATTTTATTGAGTTCACATCCTTATAACATCAACAGCATAAACGTAACAAAAGATAAAATGACAATAGTGTGGATAAAATCATTTATTTTACTGGCACATTGGCAAAGCCTTCCATGGAGTCAAAAAAGAAACAGTCACACAAAAAAATTGTAAGATAACATCCATTAAAAAGAAACCAATAAGAAAACATGGATAATTAAAACCATTAGTACAATCATGGTTTAATGTGTTCTTTCATAGAAAACTAGGAAAATGTAAGTATATCAGAAGCTACAATGGCAACAGAACTCCTCCTGGGCCCCAGACACTGATCGCTGGTCAGTTTGTATAAACATAAATGAACATAAACTAAGCATTTTAAGAGTAGCTAAATGTGCATCTTAGTTTGTCTGCTATGTAACACTACTTCTACTACAAAATAATTGAGAGAGAATAACTAACCTGACTTTCTCAAGGGAACGTTTTATTGGTGTGAATTCAACTCTTCTTTTTCTTCTGTAGTAACCAAAGGGATATTATGGAGAAAAACTTATCTCAAATCTCCATGGACTGGTGACCAGTCCTACCCACAAGCTACTGCTTGTGTGAAGATGAAATGTTCTCCATGTGCCCGTATGTGTGTGTATGTACTTATATATATATATATATATATATATATATATATAAAATATGTTTAAGTGTACAACTAGACACATCTCCAACACAAGCAGTAAATTCCTTTATTAAAAATTTTGATAGGTACCAACATCTATCAATATCTTACCATACTTATTCCATCTTTATTTATGTAACCTTGTATCTCTTTTAATTTCAATCAGCCATTAAACTGTCTCATATTTATAAGTCCTGATAAATACTCAAATCCTCTAGGCAGGACCTAGTGGCCTGACAATTAGTTTGTTAGCTTTGTTAGACCACCACCAGTTTAGATATCTGCCAGTTACGCCTAAGGGCTGCATAGCTATATGCATAGTCCCTCAACATAAGCATTGGGAGTGTACAACCTGCATTGCCCACTAAATAATTCAAGTTTTATGCCAGGGAGGACATTTCATTACCTGCTCTGGAGGAGAGAGTTCCTCCACCCTGCTTCCGCTTCCTCAAATCAAACATCATCAAATATTCTATTAAATCATTCACGGCCTCTTTTGCTCCCTTGGATAGTTTCCCCATCATCTGGATAGGTCATAAGAATAGTCTCCCTCCACTGCTTACTTCCCCTGTGTTTAAAGTGGCATTAGGCCCCACTTCAACAGGGACATAGTGTACTGGTGTACACCAAAAAAGGGTGACTAGACTGGCATTGAATGCAAAATAGTTTTCAGCTGTTTAAAAGCCTCATCTGCTACAATGATTGTTGGTTGGACTGTACCTAGAGTATTGGGGGGGCTTACAGTTTGTAGGGGTTGTCAGAGGACAGGCTATGGCAGCAAAGTTGGGCATGAACTCTTTGTATTAGCCCATCAACCCTAAGAATGTTTTCATGGCACATTTGTATTGGTACAGGCCACTTCTTGATATTTTCAGTTTTGTTTGTTTTAATCACCCCTCTCCCAATCACATATCCTAAGTATCTGCAAAGCTTACGTTTGGCATCATTAATAGTAAGTCCCACCAGAGTTAAAGATTCCAGCACAGCTAGCAGTTTGTCTAAATGTGACTTGCAGTCTTATGAATAAATTACTACATGATCAAGGTATGCATCTGAGAACTTTAACCAAGAACCTTTCAAATGTAGCAGGAACTTTGTGAAGTCCAAAGGTTGAAACAGTACAATGAAAATATTTTCAGCTGTGGAGATGCCATCTTCTCTTTGGCTTCAGGAGTGAGGGAGATCTGCCAGAACCCCTTGGTCAAATCTAGTGTAGTATACATCCTTGCTTTGCTGCCCTCTGTATGAGCTTATTCCATTCTGCACATTAAATAAGTGTCACTTTTGGGTATATCATTCAGTTTCCAGTCTTATAGATCTGTCTGTTTTAAGAACCAACACAATCAGACTGTTTCATTTGTTTTGTGACTCCTCAATAACTTCCAGTAAAAAAACTCATCTTACTTTTCTCTTATTGCATTTTTCTCAGTCTCTGCTCCTTACACAATTTTAGATTTACCTTCTCTCCAGACACAGTTTCAGGGTAATTATCAACTAGCATGTATGCATTCATACAAATATATCGAGCATGGACAATAATGCCCTTTTAGCCTGTTAATATACCATAACAGCCATCCCCATAGTAAGTGTCCAAGTTGGTTTTAAAAATATCTTAACTAGTGCTTGCTTTAATCTAGTTTGGTGGTATATTCCAGGCATCAGTTACTCTCTTAGAGAACCATTTAGTTCCTCTCATTGATATATAATGTCAAACACAGGTTCTATGATGCTTCTTTACTGCTGTTTGATAATACTAAACATTCCTAGAGATAGTTGTCTCTAATTGCCCTCTATTACTGAACAAAGTCTCCTGCTAAATACGTGACATCAGCTATTTTAATCCAATTAAATTTCAGTATCTGAAGTTACCTGGATGTTTCTGACACTCATTAACACTCCCTTTGTGAAGTAAAACTGCTTTGTATAAGTTTTTATAAATATATTTACGATCCTGTGTCTGAAAATAAAGTTTATAAGCTACACACAGTTTATCTATTTGTGTGTTTATTCTTGCCACATCCTATATATTGATATAATGGTTTCCTATTATGATCAATATCTTTATACAATTTTTTCTTCAGTTTTGTTATTATCTTGTCTCACGCTATGTTTAATTTGTCCAGTTTATTTATTTCTGTTTTCAAAGGTATCTGTCGACCTCATTTCCATTTCTTACATTTTTTTTATTTTTCATCTTGCTTTTATGGAGCTATATCTCCCAGACGTCATATGCCTAGGTCACGATGTTAAACTTGTATTTGTTTTTATTTCGCATTCAAACAAGTTTGCTTTTTAAAGTTGTTACATTCCATCTGCCACCTTTCCACTGAATGCATCATTCCAATTAGTTTTACATAGTCACTGTTTGCTTCCAACAGTTTGTTATTAATATTCTGTACATTGTTTTAAATTTCAGTTTGGGAGAATTAATTAGCAGTAGCTTAACCTATATAACCCACGAGCAAAGCAAATTTGACATGAGGTAACAATCGTTTCTTTAGGAACACAAACACTATCCAGTATGTTTTGTTCTGTTTTCTCCCCTAGTAGGTCTGTTTACAACCTGCAACAATTGCTTTTCTTGAATTTACATTGTAAATAAATCTCTTATTAATGTTGAATCAATATTATTCAAGTCTAGCTCAGGTAAATGTAAGTCCCAAGCTATTATGATTTTCTTTTCTGTATTTTGTGCAAGAAATGTATGAATTCTTCTAGTTCATCAGCACTTGACTTTGGTGATCTGTACTCTGACTCTCCAACAATTCTGATCAGTCCCAAGGTTGTCTTTACTGTCATGATTATACAGATTACAATACTGGTATTATCTTTAAAAATGTAATAATCACAGGTTTCACAACAATCTTTAATCCTTATCATAATAGCCCACTTGATTTTCTGTTAGAATGCCTTTTATAGAAAAGGCAATTATACACTGATAGGAAATGGTTTCAAATCACTGATATTTAACCATGTTTCACAAACAGTAACAGCATCAATCTTATGTGAACACGGCACTTTTTCCAATAAAAAACATGTTATCATTAATGCTGTTTGCATTAACAAATAACACCAGTAAATCATATGTTGCTATCCGTAAACTGTTAAATTTCTGACTTGTGTTCTTCAAATATTGTACTATATCTGCTGTAAAAAAAAAATTCCCTTGTCTTGACAATTGGATACATCACCACCTACACCATCATCATCATCATTATTTTCATTATCAAACCCATTTTTTTTTTCCATTTTCTACATACAGTCGGGGAATCATGTTAACTGCCACCATCTTTTTTGATTCAGTGCCACTCTCCTACCTTCTTTAACAGTCATACCTGACTGTCACAGGTCTTCTTTCAAACAATCCATCCATCTTTTTGCTGGATGCCCTGGTTTCATCTTGCCTTCTTCCTCCCTGCCTCAAATCTTCTTGAAATAGTATTCTATCATGCACGTGCCTAAATCACCATGAGCTATGTGGGCCTATATCAGTTTGTCAAATAGTCTATTCTGCCGAACCCACTTAAGCAAAACATCATTCTAGTGAACGATTGTTTCAGCGAGTTTTTTCACAGGGAAAAAAATAGTGAGCAGCTACCAACCTTAACAAACACTACACATTTTAAAAGTCAACAAAATGGGAGACTTTGCCCTCCCCCACAACCCCCAATGTTGGTGGGGGGGCTGTGTACCCCACACCCCCTAACTAAATATACCAAATCTGAGATTGCACTACAGTGGGGAAGGGGGAAAATTCCTAATGATGGCCAACTACTTCCTTTCCCTGTGAAAAAATTCACTGAAATAATCTTTTGCTAAAATTATGTTTTCCGCTTAAGTGGGTTCGATGAATAGTCATTTGTTGACTAGAGTCTTCGATAAAGTGATATAAACCCAAGCTATGTACAAGGACCTAGTGACACAAGTACTAACAGTGTTTAGCCTCACAGAGGTGTTCCCAGTGGGTGTGGGTGTGCATCAGGGGTTCAACTCTGAGCTCACTGCTGATCATACTGGTAACGGACTACATCAGCATACAGGTCAAAGGAGACAGATCAATAAAACTGCTGTATGTGGATGATGTGGCATTGCAAGAAGACTCTGAACAGGAACTTCAGCAAATGGTAAGGAATGGAATCTAGACTGAAGGCACATGGGATGAAACTAAGTATGACAAGAAAGTCATTATGGTACCAATTGGGGGAAAATCAGAAGAAGATGAAAATTAAGATAGAAGGGAAAATTGTGGAATAATTTGCCAGCTTCATGTATCTGGGAGGGGTGGTTTTGGAGGAGGGAAGTTTGAATGAGGAAGTCAAAGCTAGAATAAGAGGGGCTACAGTCAACTGGCACAGAGTGCCAGGGGTAGTGTGTGACAGAAGAATGCCAAGGAAGTAAAAAACTAAGGCATACAAAAATGGTGTGACCAGAATTATGTATGATACAGAAACTGGGCAGTGAAGGCAAAGCAGCTGAGGAACCTAGATGTGATAGAGATGAAGTGCCTGACATATGTGGTTGTGTGCACACAATGGGAGAGATGAAGAAATGTGGACATCACAGCAGAAGCCTAAGTAGCTCCAATTGCAGAAAAGATCAAAGAGAAAAGCAGATGCAATTCTAACAAAATACATGAGTGCCCCAAATTAAGCTTGGATATTTTGTGTGTGTGTGTGTGTGTGTTTGTGTGTGTGTGTGTGTGTGTGTGTGTGTGTGTATGTGTGTGTGTGTGTGTGTGTGTATATATATATATATATATATATATATATATATATATATATATATATATATATATATATATATATATATACGGGTCTACCTCGATCCACCAAACTTGCATTTCTCTGAAATGCAATTTCACGACTACATTTTTCTGAAAGTGCATTTATCCGAAAATGCACTTTTGCGAAAAACCAATTCAAGGAACAGCACGAGAGGTTGCTGTTGCAGATCGCGCCACAGAGGGGATAAGGGAATATTCCCTTTTTCTCATTGTAGTGCGATCTTGGAGTTAGAATATATAAGTAGCAGGGATGTGGGGGGGTGCAGGGGGGGGCTTGCCCTCCTGCATAAATGTATTTAGTGTTTTTTTTTTTTTTTTTGCTTTTCTTTGACTCAGTTTTTCACGAACGTGCATTTTTGGATTAATGCACTTTTGGAAAAACGGAGTCACGAAATTACATTTCAGAGAAATGTAATTTCGGTGGGTCAAGGTAGACCCATATATGCACATACATACTTTTTAAAATGGACATTTTTTCATGTAGATATTTACCCAAAAAATCTTCTCATTCACACTTACCTGATTCTCACTTCTATACGTGATTTGTGAAAAAATATGTCCTAACAGCTGTGCAAGCAATGATATCTAAGAAGGTTGTAAGTTCATTATGTCCTTAATGAGAAGATAATTTGATTCAACATGAATAAAAACAGCTCCATGCTTCCTTACATTTAGGTTCCTAAGACCATACTCACATCTTGTATTTTTGCTCCAGGCAAGCATAACATCATTTGATGTTCATTATCCTCTCTGAAAATGGGAGTATCAATTTCTTCAATAACTGAATCACCATATAGATTCAGAGCAGATCTGAAGAATCTCCCACCTCTAATTCAATAATGTCTACTGTTTCATTTCTTACAAAAGAATAATGTGCATCACCTTTACTTATATTAATCTCACTATCTCTACCACCTTCACAGTAATGTTCTTTAATCTTTTCAATTTCAATTTAGATTTCTTCCTTTTAGCCTACCCCTTGCCTCTTTTGTTCTGCCTTCTCTATAGGAAGAATAATGTAATTTTCTGTAGACTGTTGATGATCCTTCCCTGTAATTTGGGTATTGCTATCAAAGTAGTGTTTTTTGTTTGTCTATTTTATATTAACAATATATGCATTAGTCAATTTATTTTTCTTTCTTAGTTTTTGTTGTCAGCATTTCCCTTTCTTTGTTTTGTTTTGTTTTTTTGTTTACTTATACATGCTCTGAATCCTTAGATTGCCATACACTGTACTGTAAATTACAAAGGTGTCATCTGTAGTATCAAGTTTAATAGGGCTTGAGTGACATTTACTAGCAGAGGGTACTTCTTTTCCTAAATGTGCTCTACTTGTCCTTTGCCTGATATTATTTCTGTCATCAGCCCAGTCATTAATATATGTCACAGCATTTTTCCATGCTATGCCAATTACACACAACAAGTCTAGATTTCAACCAATAATAGTTAGTAAACTGCCTTCCCTACCGGGAATTTGTTTCACAGTATAGACAAACAGAAAGGGACAGAAGAATCCTAAGTAAAAGGCCTGCACTGGTTGACCTTTTAGTTCAATGCAGAACAAAAGCTGTTGTTAAAAAAGGATAATTAGTACAGCATATAAAGTAATGCATGATAACTATAGGAATCAATCAGATGAGGTCTGAAAAGCTTGGGAAAAGAGATTAGATAAGTAATTCACATAGAAACAAAGGGAGTACATATGTATGGCTCCCAACTATGCAACAAAGTCTAGAAAATCTAGGATTTTTGCTTGGAAGTGTTTGCAAAGGTACTTTTATATCCCCAAGCAGACTCCAAGTTAGGCTGCAAATGTTGGAGTTGTGATGGGGAAGAAAGCAGTACCTGGGAGCTTATGGTTTCATACTGTAATGAACTGGTATACCTTTAAAACTCCCTACAGAGTACTCCATCAGGAATACTGGGTGAGCAAATGAGCGTAACTAAGGAAACTATTTTTGAGCTGGGATACAGGATCTGAATTGTCTAGACATAGTAAGGCCTTGTTATGTTTAATTCTGTTGGCTGCCAAAAAAATAATTACTAGAAAATGGAATTCAAAGTCTAAACCAACTGTGTTTGAAGTAGTGAATATTGCAACAGAGATAAAAGAACATGAAGATGGATCTTTAGAAGAGGATGGGAAATTACATAGAAAAAAATGGAAATTCTGGGAACAATATATGCAAAAAAATCTTTTAGAGGAGTAATGAGGGTTAAGAAGAGGTTGGAATTGAATAGTTTATGCAAGGCTGGATTATTATATTGTATGGAAGAATATATGTGATATATATATATTGTTTGTAAATGTGAACGTGCTAATATGATTTGTTTAGTTTTATGTAAATGTAAGTGTGCCTATGTCTCAACTGATAATTTAATAGAGGTGTTTAAAAGTAATAATAGCAAGTAAATCATCCAATTTTGACATGAAGAATACAAGTCTCCAATGTTATTGTGTGTTACCTTTATGTATACATCATTTAGTACATTGGACAAGATACTTATGTTTCAGCAAATCATTATTGCCATGGTCTTTTAAATAATCCATTCTCAGTGACAAACAATTAAAGTAAAGGATTTTAAAAGAAACAAAAATATCTAAATCAGTACTTAAAAAATTAACAGAGATTAAATTAACTAGTATTTTAAGTCAAAGCATATGAGGAAATCACACAAATCATAAAACCGTTATTTTGGCCTACTGTGGTGCCTGTCAAAATGAGAAGTTAGAGATTCTTTATATCATGTGCAAATGCATGCATTACCTTGTACTCGCTTTCCCTTGCAGTTATGGCTCAAGTTGTAAGTAACTGGGTCTCTTGGGAGAGCTAGCATGTACCTGCCTACAGTGTGACCCTTTCTACAAGCAAACAATAAAAATCAGAGGTAAAAATGTAATGTAAACCAGAATAAAGCTTTTTCTATCAAACAGTTACACAGGAAATTACAAAACAATATTGGATGATTTGAAAAAATGCCTGTTGTAACAGGTAATCGAGAAAAAAAGTATTCCTCAGTAATAATGCTTCCACTTATTGTTTCTGGGCTTAGATAAAGTAGCTTATTTGAACAGTAGGGACAGAGTTCCCTTAGTAACATACTAGGTGTCAATTACAGCTCCTAAACTGATACCAGAAGCTTTGACTTCCCTTCATGGTTTTAAAACGTTTATATAATTTATCTGTTCTGGTTTTCTCTTTTCAAGCTCTTACTTTTTAGTTTAATTTGTCCATTTTTCTAGTCTCAATGGGTCCTTGCCATATTGTAAGACTGTATTTCCAGTCGACAGAATTAACACTAACACTTGGACCCTTATATTAAAATGCCAAGGTCTGGCATTCTTATTATTCATGCTCTGTTGTATCCAGTGTGTCTTTTTTTATATTTTCCATAACTACTGGCATATCAAGTTTTAACAGACTTTGCAAGTTTGTAAAGTGTGTTATCACACTTTTAAATAGAGTTTTCTCCTCTCGAGTCTCATTTGCTAAGCCAGCAAGCCCTTTGGATATTTTTCATATAGTAACTCAAATGAGATAAATACTGTTAAAGACTGAAGCACCTTTTTAGCAGCAAAACAAGAGATAAGGAAGTAACTGATATAACTTCCTGTTGTCTTGTTCTATGCCCTTCTTTGGGATAAACATCAGAATATTAAAGTGTAACACTAACCCATCAGTTTGAGGAAGGTACACTGCAGTTTTTAATTGTTCTACTTTGGTGCGAATGACCTGAGATGTACCTCCCTGGACTACATGAAAAGAGACATGGAGGAGCTCTCTGATCTTGTAGCCCAGGCAGGTATGACCCTAGCCCTGAGTAGCATCCTGCCATCCGCACAGCGACTGTTATCCCACTCCACAAAGGGGGAGCCACCACGGACTCGGGGAACTACCGCCTCATTAGCCTAATGATGCAACAGTACAAGGACAAAATTATTGACTTCATCAATTGACTAAGCTTCTGGTGTCATTCTAAGGGGATCCAGTATCTGTCTGCCTGGGATGACATGATTAACAGACCATGATGTTTTGCCAGAGATGGCCTGCACCTGTTGCCCTTGGGATTCCAGATACTGGCTAAGGCTCATGCCACCCCTATAGTGCCTTTTTTAGGCAAGATTCAAATGACAAATTCACCACCGTAACAGGTACAAGCAAGAAAAATCTGAGGGTAATGCTACTCAATGCTAGAAGTCTAAACCTCAAAATGCATTCACTCGAGGCACTCCTTAAAATGGAGAACATTGACATCTATCAGTGACAGAGACCTGGTTCAAGGCTCCAGAGAGCACCCCTGCATTACCAGGCTATAATTCATACCATACCTTTTGGCCACCTAACCTGGACCGAAACACTAAATGCGGAGGCGTGTCCATATTCATTAAGGATATCCACACCTCCAGGCTAGTTGCTCAGCATAATCCAGTCGAGATTATCCAAGTGCAACTAACTCTGGGCAAGACTGCAATCCAAATTGTAACTTGCTACAGATCCCCCACCATGCCTCAGGATTCCCACTCCTCATTTCTTGATACACTGGAAAATATTAGGGTACAACCCAAAACCCTCATAATGAGTGATTTCAACTACCCCACCATTAACTGGGAAAACTACTCATGTACCAACACTTTTGTTCAACATTTTCTGGAATTCATAAATTACAATGCCTTGGATCAACTTATCCACACCATCACCAGGGGCAGCAATATCCTAGACCTGGTCATTACCAACATGGGTGACCAGTGTTCCACACCAGAGGTCACTTCCTCGTTGGTCAGATCCAACCACAAGCTAATCACCTAGACATCCACATCCCAACCCCACCCCCCATTAGGGAAACCACCATAAAAAATTTCTCCAAAGCCAACTTCACGCTTCTTAAGACAGAAGTGGCAAACTTCACGACACCCATGCAGACAGACAATAGAGGTATGACTGCTGAATCCTACACAAATGCACTTTATAAGCACTTACACGAGTGCATGGATCATGCTATCCCTAACAGAACCAAGATGATATCCTCCAAAAAAAGGAAGCCAATCTGGTGGTCCCCTGCCATAAACAAACTTTACAACAGAAGAAAGTAACTGTTGCAAAAAAGAGTAAAATCCCATGATTGGAGGAACTCCCTGGTCAGCCTCAGTAAGAAGCTGAGATCCCTCATAAAATCCTCCAAAGCTAGTTACAAAAACAAAATCTCCACTGATTCTAAAGACAACCACAAAACATTCAATAGCTATGTCAAGAATCTCAATGGCAACACTGAGATCTGCTCTGAGTTACAGCACAATGGCACTAAATATACAGAACCAACTGATATTGCCAACATCCTGGCAGATAGGTTCAGTGCTAACTTTACCCCTCTCTCACCCCCTAAAGGGCCCATTTCTATACCGGACGAATGCAAAGTTCCTGTAATCATGGCTGCACAGGTAAAAACCACACTCTCCAAAGCCAAGAACACAGCATCCATGGGACCTGGCAACATCCCAAGCTGCATTCTACATGAACTACAGAATGAACTGGCACCCCACCTAAGCACCATGTTCAAACATAGCCTCACCTCAGGCTTTGTGCCCACTGAATGGCGCACCGCAACTGTTATCCCACTCCACAAAGGGGGAGCCACCACGGACTCGGGGAACTACCGCCTCATTAGCCTAATGAGCCTAGTCTGCAAGGCCATGGAACTTATAAACAAAGACATTGGTAATCTCCAAACTCTGGTCCCCACCCAGTTAGGGTTTGTAAAAGGCAGATCATGTCTCCTAAACCCGACAGACTTCTTTGAAGCAGTCACCAAAGCCGTAGACGAGGATAAGGTGGTTCACACAGCCTATCTAGATCTCGCCAAGGCTTTTGACACCATCCCCCACTCTGGAATTATAGATAAACTCACTAAACTAGGTATAAATCCCTATGTCACAAGATGGGTTGCCAACTGGCTCACTGACAGAACCCACACTGTGAAAGTAGCAGACCCCAAATCTGACTTCAGACCAGTGACAAGTGGAGTACCACAGGGTTCAGTCCTGGGTACTCCCCTGTTTGGTATCTACTTTTCTGAAGTACAGGCTAACACAGAAGGTCTTTCACTAATGAAGTTCGCAGATGACTGCAAACTAGGAGCCATTATCAAACCCCCTAACGATGTGGACATCCTACAAAAGGGCCTCACTGAGACAGATTCCTAGTGTCAAAGCCATGGCCTCAAACTCAATGCCAAAAAGTGCATTGTCATCCCCTTTGGTAAAAACTCTGTACCCATGAGCTACCACATAGGTGGTAGTCTACTTAACACCGAAAGTGTGATAAGAGACCTTGGGACACAGGTGAACAGTAGTTTCTCCTTTGATAATCAAATCTTCACAGTAGTCAGAAAATCCTTCTACGTGGCACACCTCATCACAATAGGTTTCTCATCCAGGAAAAAAGAGGTCATTGTTCCCCTCTACTTGTCACTCATTAGACCCATTATAGAGTACAATACCCCTTTTGGTATGTACTTCACAAGAAATCTACAACAACTGGAAAGGCTGCAGAAATACCTCACAAAGAGGATTACCAGCCTCAAACAGATGCCCTATGCAGACCGTCTCAAAAAACTCCAGCTTTACTCCATCGCATATTGCCTAATCAGAGGCTATCTCTGCCTAACATGCAAAGCTATGTCAAACCCAGAGCTGTTGGACATGCTCCACTTAAAGAAATCCCAATCCCTCTGAGCTACATGCTCTAGGGACCTAAAACTTGTCATCACAATAAACAGAACATGCTGGAGGGATAGATTCCTATCCCAGAGATTTCCCATACTCTGGAACAAACTACCTAGCTATATCAAACAAAGCTCCTCATTAGCACTCTTCAAGAAAAATCTTGATGATTGGATGGGAAATAGGAAATTCCTCCCAGGGATCACCTCTGGGGCTCTGCTCGACAGATGCACAGGAAAATAATTTTCTTGGGTGGTGAAAGCCAGGGTACCTTTTTGGCTAGGCTTATATAGGCCCTAGGGCCAGTAGCCTAGTACCTACCTATGAACCTATGAAAACACTGGCAAAGCTGGTATGTTACACTGGAAATAAAATACCCTGGTCCATGAATATTTCTATGGGGCTTCCTACCTTGGAGAAGCATAACACTAGTTCTTTAGCTGTTGCTTAGCATTGTCTTTTTCACATGTGCTGTTTCAAAACGTTTAGTCTTATTGTCAGTAATCATTAAAATGTAGTGGTACTCAGTAGTAGACTTTGCTAGCAGACCTACAAGACCCATTTCTTGCCACTGAAATGAGACTGCAATAGTAGGCATAGATATCCACAGACCTCTGAATCTAGGATATTGTGCCATCTTTTGATATCTTCTGGGCTAGTGGCACAGACATTCTGAATGTCTTTCATTACACTAGTACAATTAACCCTAGCTACAATTCTAGTTTTAGTATTGCACATTCCTTAGTGTCCTGCAAAAATATGACTATGTGCCAGTTTCACTACAAATGTTCTAAAATGTGCTGGAATTAATAGCATATTGTTTTTTCTTTGTCTTTATTTTAACATGTACAGTAAGTCATTCTTCAACTCAAAATAATGGTAGGGATGTTGTCTACCTACTCCTGTTTCTCCTTCTGGTCTAGCTATAATCTCTGCCTGCTTAATGTATTGTCCAGCCACTGTACTCTGTTAAAATTCTCCCTGCTTAACTGCAAATCTGTCAAATAATGATCACTATCATCAGTACAGTGATGTGAAGCTGAGGGTATAGACTCTTCATCAATGAACACGGGTATAGGTGTGTCTTCATATTTCATCCTTTGCAAAAGGCAACACATGACAGTGCTTTCCTTTTGCTTTTGATGTTGAAAAGTTCTTTACTTTTACCTCAGTAACTTCTGTCTCTCTAGGTATGTAATGCTGAGAGCTCTGTTTCTACTTCTCCTGCTGTTTTGATCTTAAAAAGGTAGGTCTGGGGCCTTTTATTTTAGTTTTGATAGTCTATATATTCAGCATCTCCCATATCCACTGTAACTTGTGAGGGCATTTTTTTTTTGCCCAGTCAGCCCGAGTCCATTTCTCCTGGGTGGCACATCTTTCAAAGATAACAAGCACATTCAGTGTGTCAACCTTACCCATTTTCTTTAGTGATATGAACTTTGGGAGTGATCAGTACAATGGCTATTGCAGTCTATTGTTTCTGGAAACTGATTAAATGTATGTCGGTAGCCTCTTTTCTCTATTGAAGAGTCACTATATGTTGACAAAAGTTTGTGTTGGTCAGAACCGGAGTCTTTGGGGGGGGGGGGGGCTTCTGTCAAAATGCACCAGTTTACCTATAAAAATCCTCTCTCTCTCTTTGAGTAGAGTAAACATATAGTTCAGCTTGTCTCTTCATCTGATACACACAGAGACTAATAATTATTCTGTAGCATAATGTGAGGTAATGAACTCAAATACTCTTTACATGTAAGCTGCAATGCAGAAATGGAAAAACTAGTGTACATGTATATATATATATATATATATATATATATATATATATATATATATACACACACACACACACACACACACACACACACACACACACACGCACACACACACATACACACACACACACACACACACACACACACACACACACACACACACACACACACACACACACATGTATAGAAATATATATATATATATATATATATATATATATATATATATATATATATATATATATATATATATATATACTTCGTATTCCCAAAATTCCACAAGCATGAAGATGAAAATCGCAAACAGGGAAATATCGAATCGCGTAAGTTTACCCAGGCCAAGTAAACACTTGCCCAACATTGGGATGTATGCCCTTGTTCCACTGTAGTGCAATCCTGGAGTTGGTATATATAGTTGAGGGTGTGTGAGGGGTATAGCCCCCACACCTAGGTGCATTTTAAATAGTGCGGTGTGTCTTAGTGTTGTGTTGGTCAAGTGTTTACTTGCCCTAAGTATACTTACATGGTTCGATATTTCCTGGTTTGCAATTGTCATCTTGGTATTTTCATCTTTGTGCTTGTGGGATTTCGGGAATACGAAGTAGATCCATATATTTAGAGAGAGAGAGCAAATCTTCCCACATTATCCATCAGTTTTAATCCAGATTATTTTCATTTCAATATAAAATCAAAGCTTGCCTCCAGTTTAAATAGGAAATAATTTGTGTTTTTATGATCTTAACTGCATGTCTTTACTTCCTATTTTAAAGGGTTTAATTGATTGTTCCTCTAATTATCTGTATTTTTATACTTCCTAAATGCCATGTTGTAATAACCTTCTCGTCACTTATGAAAGCCATTTTCATTTTATTTTGCTTTATTCATATTAGTGTACCTGATTCATATAAAAGTGCTGTCAGAGTGAAGACAGTCATTGTCACACATTTTCCTCCATATTTATTCATTATTTAAACAGACACACTCCCATGTGGCTAACACAAGTGTGCCAAATACTTGGAATTTGTGCATTACTATGATCTCACTTTGTGGCATAATCTACTGTAAATAGCATTTTGTACCCTATAATATGTGCCTACTTTCTACTTTGTGTTCATCTCTTGAAAATCCCTGGTCTAAGAGTGTTTCCTTTCAGCTCAGTTACACTACATCCTGTGTGAGATTTGGGCATAACAGTTAGTGAAATTTATAGTATTCAAAAATAAAGTATCAGGCTTGTATATTTTCCTTACCACTTGCATCTATTCTCTGTCATTATAATGATGTCTTCTATAATTTTATTACCATTTTACTTCCAAAACTGGATTAAGCATACCTCTCACATAATTTTGATGTCATTAATTACATCCATAATGACCAGCACAGCATCTTTTGCTCTCCTGCTCTTCAGGTTTATAGTTTGGCTCTTTTTCTTATGCAAAGAGCTGCTCCCAGTGTCTGTTAGCCCCTTAACTTTCCTATAGCTTATATTATCTGGAATGTTCTCCTCCTAGTCACTGAGCTTCCATAACTATTACAGTATGCATATAACCATACCCTATTGGTAACGCTAGTTAACTAAGTTTGTTAACCACACAGGCATGTGCGTTCATCCCCATTGTCCACTTATTAACAGTACTATATTTTATCTCTTATTGTCTTGTCTGTTCCCCTGCACATTCTAGTCCTGCTACCCTTTGAACATATTGCAGTGACATTTGCTTTGCTATTTATACTACTAAGTGAAGACAGGCAATGGAGTTTGCTTTTTTCTAGGCTCTTTTTTCCCCCATTCTTGCTGACCATCAAGTCTCCCCTATCAGACTTGAGGCAATTAGTTCCCTAACCTCTGAGGAGACTCCAGGGGGGAAGAACCAAACGGGGACATTATACAGGCAACCATGGGAGAGATTTGTGTTTCAGCTATCACTCCTGTAATGATAGCATTTCTAAAGAGTTTCCAGCTCCCTCTCTGTGGAAGCTGATATGACCACTTGCATCACCATGGAGTACCCTATACCCTCACCATGCATGTACATATTTCTACCCATGTACTAATGTATGTAATAGTTAACAAAGTGTTTTGTCTTTCTTAAGAGAAACATAAAGCAGATATTCTATCTAAAAATATAAAACCTTTGTGTGTATTTACAGTATTTATGTGATATATGGCTTCAGTTTGGCTTTGTTAAGTTTAGCTGTAAAGAGTGTCTTAGAAATAACTAGTCATAGTCCCATGTGTACTTCTACTACTACAGTCTGATTTCAGAAAATCTGAATAAAACACAACAAGGAAGAAGATTTTATTATCAATATTTATGTATCCTTTAGTTCATAGGTAAGTACTAGGCTTGCAGCCCTTGCAGGCCATTTCAAGCCTAGACTATTTCCCTTCAAAGGTAAAAAACAGACCCTGTACTTTGTGTTTGTGAAGCAAACACCTTAACCAGTATGCCATCCCCCAAACCATAAGTGAATACTAGGCTAACTGCCTTGAAAGGCCATTTTAAGCCTATCCAATAATCCAATGTCAGAATTAATCTCTGCATCTTGTGGCTATGAGGCAAAGACTTTAACCATAATTCCAAACTGACCTGGTTAGTCCCTCTAGCCTAGTGGCCTCTATTCAGGCGAGACTCGAGGTGGTATTTATACTACAAGGGGAAATTTGGCCAGGACATCGGGGAAATTCCCTTACTCTGTACTGATTCTGATGAATATGAGTGAACCAGAGAATGGAGCAGATGTGAGATGGAATGAAGTAGTTATGAATGTGGAAGAAGGAGAGATGGCAGTTTCTGAGGGCAAAGAAATGTTTTTGTTGACAAGAGAGCAGAAAATATTGTATATGTTCAGTTAGTGGAATAATTGCATAATACCTAATTGGTGAGAATGTCACACATCTAGCAGTCTACATACACCTTGCATTCCAGAGCATTTTCTGAAAAATAAACTTAAGAAGCATACGATAAGCAAATCTGAATATTTTGTGAGCAATAAAAGCTATTAAAACTGCAGAGATTTCAATGTTATCAGTAAGAAGTATTCTTTACAGTGATAACAGTCAGTGCATTCATAGTATTTTCCATAAATACTCTTAATATATTATAAAGCACATAAACCCCAAATTTTATCTTTCTAAACTTCCACACAGAAAATTTCTTATCTTGGAAACTCCAAACCTTCGACATATGTTATTAGAACATTTTTCTTTATCAGACATAAGCTTTTACAAGACAAAGAGAAATTCCTCTGTAAGTGTATGTTTGTTGAGTTGAGATATTTACAGAAATATGAAGATGTGCTTATTTATATAATTAGCAAAGCAAATGATACTGGATATCTCTCAAGACATGCAACTTAATTTCCACTATAGTGTGATACAAGCCATTACTGGCAGTGAAGTGTCTTGTTTCCCACATAGGTATTTCATACCATACACCTCAATAAAATGTAGGTCTCTCAGTTATGAAAATATGAACATAAATATGAATAGTAAGTGGCAAACAAAGATTCATTTCTCCACTGCAGGGCATCATAGAGTAACAACCCCAGTGTCATTTTGTTCATAACTCATTGCCCTTTCTAATTCTGCCTATTATTATAGCAATAACCCATGCCTGGGTGTGGGTAATGCGGGATTTACCCACGGTTGGCGTGGTTTGGTCCCGAGGGCAAAGCCTGAGGGACCAAACAAAGACAACCGTGGGTAAATTCCGCATTACCCACACCCAGAAGTGGGTTATTGCTATTATACTATGACATTATTTAAGAAAAGAAATAATGGCATTGTATAATGCCTCTTTGCTGCCCTTCCGCAGCTGTCTGGTATCCATGGCAGTTCTGATGTACTGCGCATGCCTACGCAGTACATCAGAGCTGTGGCCAAAAGCAACAGAGAAAGCAAGATCTCAGTTGCTTTTTACTGTTTCGCTATGTTAAATGGGTTTAACATAGCGAGACAGTGTTTTAAAAGAGACTTATACTAATGGAAAAAGTCCGGGCGACCGGACCTTTTTCCATTAGTATAAGTCGATTTACAACGTGCACGCTAGCCAATCAGCATGCACGTTTTGGAATATTAATGGGAGGTCATGGTATAATAGCTGGTAAGTCACTTAGTTAAAGAAGACAGTCCCAAAACAGTTCTGGATGCCATAAGGAGTGTGGGTGTGAAGTGCAAGTATATATAACAGGAGTTATAGACTTGAGTGAGTTAAGGGTACAGAATGACAACAGGGCGAATAAAAGGAAATCTTATGTGGGTGCTGTAAGAATGGGAAGACAAACCAATGTATCAGCAGAAGGTAGAGTACAGCAACAGACAATAACAGTAAGTAGCCAGTTCAGAACTAAAATGCCAGTGGTAAGAATTAAAACAAAGATTAGCATTTGTTTTAATAGATATGATGTTGTGGACAACATAATTTTACCATTAGGCCTTGATGTAAATTATATCAAAGCTTGAATCCCTTTAGAGACTGAGGGCATCTGTGAAGTGACTTTTGAAACATTTGGTTTGTTAGAAAAGTGTATGCCTGAGATGAAAATAAAAAACAAAGAGACAGCACCGTGGGAAAAAAAAAATATATATATATATATATATATATATATATATATATATATATATAGTTGCTTAATTTTAGAATGTAACCTAAAAAGAAAATGTATGCATGCGCAATTCAGAATTGTTGACACTAATGTTGTTGGGATTGCTTTCCCCTATCTGTTGTTAAAGTAGTGCAAGATATGATAAAAATTTCCTTGTGAAAAAAACAAAACATTGGCTTGGGGGAAGGGAAGTGTTGGCAATATTAAATGTTTTAGATGGAAAGATGCAGCATGTTCAAAAGGTAATAAATGCTAATGGAAGAAGAGGGATTGTAAAATATTGTGGGCAACCCAAAGCCTGCTTTTTTCTGTGGAGATGATAGGTATTTAGTACAGGACTGTGAAAAGGAAGATGTAGGCAATGTGGAGAAAAAAGATTTACAAAAAGAAATGTTAACCAAATTGTAGGGAATGAAATGTCTTGGGACATTTTTGGCTTGATTCTGTCATGCTACAGGATGGAAGAATAACTGAAAAAAATAATGAGAATAATAGTAAAAAAGATGAAATAAGCAAGAATAAGGGAAGAAATATAGAAGAAGAACAGATAAATCAGGATAATATAAATATTGGAAGAAATGTTATTGTCAAGAATAGACTATACACGAAGTACTGGGACATGAAAGAGAACAGGGTTTTCAAAAAGGAGAAAAAGAAGAACAACATACTAAAAATCAATGGAAGGGCATGTTGTGTGAAGAAAAAAAGAAAAAATGTAAAACAAGAAACAAGGAAAGGGAAAGGATGGTATAAAATACTAAGGGTTAATGTCGAGAGCATTAAAATGAGGTCAGTGGAATAAGAAAGTGACAAAAGTAATATGTTTATTAGATACAAAAATGTATCAAAAAGAGAAAATAGATGCATGTGAAGTTTTGTGTGGAAAGAATATCATATGGCCTGTTGGAAATGAGGAATGTTCTGGTATATGGATTTTGATAACAGATGAAGTATTAGATCTTACAATACTAATATCAGATAGGATGATGATAATTGATGATGAGTGATATAAGAAAAGGAGAAAGATGTGTAATATGATTTGCATTCTATGCATACACAAATATGATAGACAGGAAAATATGTTTGAGATCTTAAAATAAGTTTTGGTTATTATTTTTGTTATTATGATAGGTGAATTTAGCCATGGTGGTGCAGCGGTAGCGTTGTTGCCTCACAGCAAGAGGTTCTCCCATTCAGTTCTTGGCTGGAGTGCGGGGAGTGCCTTCTTTGTGGAGTCTGCATGTCCTCCCCGCAGTTGGATGGGCGTTCGAAAGACATGTGTAAATGGGCGTACCTTCGTGGAAGGTTGAACTTCGAGCTGGCACCTCGACGTTCGTAAAAATCTACTGCCAATCATTAGCGGACCAGAGTTCCGCTGTGGCGACCCCTAACCGGGAAAAGCCGAAAGACAACAACAACAACATGATAGGTGAATTTAAGTGAAATTTAAGGTAGGAGAAGGGGAAATAACACAAGATGTGAAAGTATTGAAATATGTTATAAAATGCAGAGGAGTACAGGAAGGAAAAAGAAGCATGGACTTATAAGAGCGGGATATTTTAAACAGAGATAGATTATCTAGTTGCCCGCCTCTTATGTTAATCTAACCATATATCTCATTTCTCTCTACTTTCACTGGCTTATGTGAGTAATCACAAAATCATCATTTTTGAAATCCCACCCCTTCAATTATTTAAATTTATTGGCCATCCTACAGTATTTCATAGTACCAAAATACAAAAGTGACCACCCCTTTCAATCCATCTTGCTGTTTTAAAAATAGTAACTCTCCACTAAACCTTAACTTTTTAAAAAGGTAAAACTCAAGTTACCTACTTTCACATCTAACTTCTCTAGTGCACACTGCAGAGTGCATTCTTTTCAATCTTACCTTTAAGCATCCCAGTGACTAGCACTTTCTCTAATACCTGCTGGAAAGCACTAGGAAGCCTTAATGTCATACAAACACTGAACTCTCCTTGTTAACAAGGAGAAATTAATAGTAGGCACTAAACAGCCTATAATTGCAAAGTACCTTGCTAAGGAAACAGCTCCTATACTTTACAAAGAAAGAAAAAAAAAGCCCCAAACCAGGCATGTCCAAGGGTCAGCTTCCGGTGATTTCTCCTGTCCACCTGGTGAATCTGGGCATACTGGGGCAATGCAGCAATTGCCTCATGTACACAGACAACCCTCTCCTCCTACCACCCAACAC
Organism: Protopterus annectens; assembly: GCF_019279795.1. Classification (NCBI taxonomy): domain Eukaryota; kingdom Metazoa; phylum Chordata; order Ceratodontiformes; family Protopteridae; genus Protopterus; species Protopterus annectens. Next base: position 390,634,640 of record NC_056732.1, on the reverse strand, counting down.
TACAACCTGTGAGAGATGCACTTACATAGCCAAAATGGAAGCAAAGCTCTCTCCACCCAAGATTGTGCTAAACAGTCAAGAGGAGAAGGTTAACACCCACACTACACCTCAAGCAACACATAGCCCTTCTAAACCCGCACCACCAACACCCACATATAGCAACACTAAATCCACATATGCAGAGGCCCTTAACTGTAACCTGCCCAAGCAACAAAGACCTCTGAAGCTGAAACGCAAACAAACACCAATCACAACCAATGGGTCACATAGTTCACAACACCAGTGTGCCACCCAGCAACAGCCCCTAAGGCAAGACAATGTACCTAACACTTTAGTCATAGGTGACTCTATAGTCCGGCACACTGATGTACCTCTCACCAGGTTGAATAAGGAGAAAATTACAGTCAGCTGCCTGTCGGGTACCAGGATCCGCCACATAATGCATGCACTCAAGTCACTCCACAACAAGTACAAATATGACTCTGTCATTGTCCATGTTGGAGTGAATGACTTGAGATGTACCTCCCTGGACTACATGAAAAGAGACATGGAAGAGCTCTCGGATCATGTGGCCCAAGCAGGTATGACCCTAGCCCTGAGTAGCATCCTGCCTTCACCCAGAATGATACCACAATATAAGGATAAAATGATTGACTTCAACAATTGGCTAAGCTTATGGTGTCATTCAAAGGGGATCCAGTATCTGTCTGCCTGGGATGACATGATTGACAGACCATGATGATTTGCCAGAGATGGTCTGCACCTGTCGCCCCTGGGATTCAGGTTACTGGCTAAGGCTCTTGCCACCCCTATAGTGCCTTTTTAGGCAAACTTCAAAGGGCAAAACCACCACCGTAACAGGTACACGCATGCAAAATCTGAAGGTAATGCTACTCAATGCTAGAAGTCTAAACCTCAAAATGCACTCTCTCGAAGCACTCCTAAAAATGGAGAACATCGATATCTGTGCAGTAACTGGGACCTGGTTCAAGGCTCCAGAGAGCACCCCTGCAATACCAGGCTACAACTCTTACCACACTTTTCGGCCACCAAACCAGGACCGAAACACTAAAGGTGGAGGAGTGTCAATATTCACCAAGGATATTCACACCACCAGGCTAGTTGGCCAACACAATGTGTCTGAAATTCTCCAAGTGCAACTAACACTAGGTAAGACTGCAATCCAAATTGTAGCTTGCTACAGATCCCCCACCATACCCCAAGATTCTCACTATACCTTTCTAAACATACTGGAAAATATTAAGATAGAACCAAACACCCTAATACTGGGTGATTTTAACTACTCTGCCATTAACTGGGAAAACTACTCATGTCCCAACACCTTTGCGCAACGGTTCTTGGAATTCATAAATTCCAACACCCTGGATCAACTAATCCATAGGCCCACCAGGGGCTCCAATATCCTAGACCTGGTCATTACCAACATGGGAAATCAATGCTCCATACCTATGGTCATCCCCTCGTTAGTCAGGTCTGACCATAAGCTAATCACCCTTAACATCCACATCCCACCCCCACCCCCCCCAGTAAAAAAAACACCATAAAAAACTTCTCCAAAGCCAACTTCATGCTACTCAAGTCAGAAGTGACAAACTTCATGACACCCATGCAGACGGGAACTGAAAGTTCAACTGCTGAATCCTACACTAAGGCACTGTACAAGCACATACACTCATGCATGAATCGTGCCATCCCAAATAGAACCAAAATGCTCTCATCCAAAAAAAGGAAGCCAATCTGGTGGTCCCCTGCCATAAACAAACTTTACAACAAAAGGAAGAAACTTTTGCAGAAAAGAGGAAAATCCCAGGATGCAAAAAACTCCCTTACTAGCCTCAGTAAGAAACTGAGATGCCTCATAAAATCCTCCAAAGCTAGTTACGAAAATAATATTGCCAGAGATTCCAAAGACAACCACAAAGCATTCTATAACTATGTCAAGAATCTAAATGGCAATGCTCAGATCTGCTCTGAGCTAAAACAGAATGGCATTAAATATACTGATCCGAAGGATATTGCCAATATCCTGGCAGATCGATTCAGTGCCAACTTCACCCCCCTCTCACCCACTAAATGGCCCATCTCAATACCGGAAGATTGCCAAATTCCAGTAATAATGGCCACACAGGTACAAAACGCACTCTCTAAAGCCAAGAATACAGCATCCATGGGACCAGATGACATCCCAGGTTGTGTACTACATGTACTACAATATGAACTGGCACCTCACCTAAGTGTCATGTTTAATCATAGCCTCACCTCAGGTTTCATGCCCACTGAGTGGCGTAGAGCTACAGTTATCCCAATCCACAAGGGGGGATCCACCTTGGATCCCGGAAACTACCGTCCCATCAGTCTGACAAGCCTTATCTGCAAGGCCATGGAGCGTATTATCATGGAACTTATAAACAAAGACATTGGCAACCTTCAAACACTGGACCCCACCCAGTTTGGGTTTGTGAAGGGCCAATCTTGTCTCCTGAACCTGATTGACTTCTTTGAATCAGTCTCCAGAGCCATGGACAAGGGTAAGGTGGTCCACACAGCCTATCTAGACCTTGCCAAGGCCTTTGACACCATCCCCCACTCTGGAATCATAGATAAACTTACTAAGTTGGACATTAATCCCTATGTCACCCAATGGGTTGCTAAATGGCTTACTGACAGAACCCGCACTGTAAAAGTAGCTGACTCCAAATCCAGCTCCAGACAAGTGACAAGTGGAGTACCTCAGGGTTCAGTCCTGGGGCCGCTCTTGTTTGGCATCTACTTCTCTGAAGTACAGGTCAACACTAAGGGACTCTGGCTAACAAAGTTTGCAGATGACTGCAAACTGGGAGCCATTATTGAATCTCCAAATGATGTGGATACTCTACAAAAGGGCCTTACAGAAACAGATGCTTGGTGCCAGAACCATGGGCTCAAGCTCAATGCCAAGAAATATATTGTTATCCCCTTTGGGAAAAAACATGTATCCATGAATTACCATATAGGTGGCAGTACACTAAACACAGAAAGTGTGATAAGAGACTTAGGGACACAGGTGGACAGTGGTCTCACCTTCGATAACCACATCGCCACAACAGTCAGGAAATCCTTCTATGTGGCACACCTCATCACGAAGGGCTTTTCATCCAGAAAAAAGGAGGTCATTGTCCCACTGTACTCATCCCTCATTAGACCCATTATAGAATACAACGCCCCATTTAGTATGTACCTCTCAAGACATCTGCAACAACTGGAAAGGCCTCAGAAATACCTCACTAAAAGAATCACAGGCCTAAAGCAGATGCCCTACGCTGACCGTCTTAAAAAACTCCAGCTATACTCTGTCGCATATCGTCTACTCAGAGGCGATTTCTGCTTAACATACAAGGCCATGTCAAACCCAGAGCTGTTGGACATGCTACACTTAAAGAAATCCCAATCCCTCAGAGCTACATGCTCCAGGGATCTAAACCTTGTCATCACAATAAACAAAACATGCTGGAGGGATAGGTTCCTGACCCAGAGACTCCCTAGACTCTGGAATAGATTGCCCATACATGTCAAGCAGAGTGACTCTTTGGACCTCTTCAAGAGGAACCTTGACGATTGGATGGGAGAAATGAAATTCACCCCAGGGATCACGTCAGTCGCCCTGCTAGACAGGGTCCAGGAAAGTAAATAATGTGAGAAGAAATAGCCAGGGAATTGTTATGGCTAGGCTTGTATAGGCCCTAGGGCTGATAGCCTAGTACCAACCTATGAACCTATGAACCTATAACATAGGATAATGGAGTGGAAGAAAGAGGAAGCGTGGAAACTGTGGTGTTTTCTAAACACAGATGTGTGGGCAAAAATAGATGAGAATAAAGAGATAATAGAAAAAAATAATAAAAAGGTCAACTGGTGAAGTTAGTAAGACAAAAGAAATGGAGCTGGCTAGTAAGACCATATGAGAAAAACATATGACAAATGAAGTTCAGTCTGTATGGTGGGAAATGTTTAAAGAAAAGAATTATAAAAGTATTAGAAAGTGTTTTGATGGTAGAAAAATGGAAAAAAAGGAAAAAGAAAAAATGAATATGAAGACATAATGGAATGGCTTTAAGTAGAAATTGAGGAGAAAGGAAGTAGAATAAGAAATATATACGTAGAAAGTTGTGTGTTAAAAAAGACAGAAAATTACAAATCTATTATTTAGGTAAATTATTTTTTTAAAAGGTACAAAATAGATGGTGTCACCTTATTTAGGAAAACAAGTGAGAATAAGAAAAGGAAGAGTGGATACAATATATGATGGAATGACAGTGTAAGATATAAACAAAAATAAATTATGTAAGTACTGAAAAGATTTTTAGATAAACTGTACAAAAAGGAAGACACTCAGAACAGGAATGGTGTGTTAAAATATCTGAAGGTACTAAGGCAGAACTGGAAAAGACAATTACTTTGAAAAAGAAGGGAGGACAGAGTCAGCAGCAGTATTAGACTAAATTATGAGTTTTACAAGTGAATGAAGAAAGAAGAAAAAACAAGTTTCTATCAAGTATTAAATGAATAGTTAGATAAAGGAATAGTGAAGGAAGACATATGTAGTGGAGTGATAACATTTTTATGAAAAAAATGAAATAAAAGACATAAGAAATCTGAGACCTATAACTTTATGGAATACTGATTATAAAATATTTATGAGAATAATACAAAAAGGATACAAACAGTACTGAATAAAGTAATAGGATATTGTATGTTTGATTTAAGAGGGAGAGAAGTAAAGGGAATAATTAAAGTAAAAGTAATGAGTACAATTGTGACAGAAACAAATTCCATAAGAATAAAGGAAAAAGTAAGGGAGTTGGTGAAATAAAGACAATGAATGGAATTTATTATAATAGTAAGGAGATTAATATATTATGGGTTAAGTCTGGGGAATGCAAAAACATATTGAAACAGTGGAAAGTGAAACTGGAAGAAATTAAAAAAATTGCTGGCATGGTAGAAAAGTTTTCATGAATGCTAGCCAGTGTCTGCAGGGTCAGATATATGGTTAGAGTTCTTCACCCAGAGCTGGAAAAACTCATCATCATCATGATATGTTCTTACAGAATCAGAAGCAGTACATGGCAGAAAGCAGGGAAACAGATAATGCCATGTAAACATTTCATATTTTCAAAATATAGAATATTGAAAACTTTTGAAAATCTTCGGCTAAGAACACATTGAATTATCCAAGGAAAAGTATGATGTGTCTTTTATGATTGTACTAGTAAAATCAGTCTTCACGTATGTAGGTCAAACGTCTTTCAGAAATGTTAAGATCCAGTTTCAGATAAATGTATTTTGTTAGACAAAAATACAGTATTCTCTTTGCATAAGTCTAAAAATGCAGCCATATTAAACCAGGCCTTAATAGTATGCATACAGTTTCAGTGGATGCACTTTCAATCAGTGAAAATAACCATTAGTCAAAAATACTGATAAGAACATAATTTCCAGTACATTGAGTACAAACACATTTTGTTTGTATGGTACAAGGCTTGGGAACCAAGGTTAAAGAGGTGTATAGAAACTTACAGGGTTTTGTTATTATTAGGAAATACTTCAGACACAGTTAATTAAGTTAGTTCATTTGGACTGATATGCAGAAAGTCATAGCAGTGCAGTCCTCAGACATTTTATACACACACTTGAGAGTGGGTGCAGAAGTCAGGTGAAAATATCCAGCATTCCAGAATATTAATGATATTATTTAGGAGAATCAGAATACGAGTGCAGAAGCTACGGACATAATTATCAGCACTGTCATTGGAGACAATACATTTCTGAGTACAGAATTTATAGACAGTATAACGAGTGTAGAAACCGACATAAAGATTCGATTCAGATATTGTTATCTACCTTCACTTTACATAATAAAACATTCTTAACTGAACTACAGTGTGTGCAGACTTTATTCTGAAAGGTACAAGAAGATTTGTCCCATTAAGGAGAGACTGGCACCTGTTCAGCACAAGTTTGAGTAATTAACATGTAAAGACATTCATTTCAGTCTCATTCCAGATTCTTCCAGTTATTTCCAGCTCATTCCAGTATTCTACAGTCCTATCAATTCTTACAGAAATAATCTTGGTAACTAAATGGATAAATGATTAAAATAATCAAGTTTCTTGGGGGTCAGTAGGCTGTAAACATGACATTCAGGCCTATGAACTTATGATCCTAAGTCAAAGTATTTCTTTTGAATGCACCAACATAACACTGAGAATGCAGACACAGTTCTTGCTTTTCGATTACAGAGACTGAATGGCAGGTAACAATGGCCCTGTGCCCCCATACTAATGCAGCACCTCTCTTGAACATATTCTGAAGTATCTATGTCCTCTCCAGGTCCACAAAAAACTCCAATGACCCCTTCGGTACCTATGTAAGGACACCCTTCCTGGAATCAAGCGTTTCTCATTATACATGGGTTTGTGTACATCTGTGATCCTTAGTGCTGTGCCATCTAGATCTTTAGTATATTGGTCATCTGAGAAAATGTGTGTGACAAATAATGATCAAAAGTGTATCTCACATGATGAGTCAGTTAAAGAATCAGAGATCTTTGTCACTAGGACCAATTCCAGGAGATAGGTTTGAAGTCAGGATTCACAACAGAGTACCTGATGAGCAAGTTACCTACACAGCCCAGTCTGACTCAGTGGAAGAAAGCTATGCAGACCTGCCATCCAGGCTCATCACCTATGGGTCAAAGGGTGGTTGCAAGTGCAATTTAACTAGGGTTGGACAGAAGTCAGATAAATTAAGGTGGACTAGATCTTAGCAAAAGAAACCGGTGCTTGGAACATGGAATATTACCTCAGTACCATAACTAGAGCGGGGCAAAGGTTCAAGCTGAACTGGATGCAAGCTGTTAGGGGCTGTGATTGGCAATTGCCATTTAGGTACAACTGCAGTACTTGGATTCTTTAAGCTGATATTGCAGCTCCTTAAATGAATGTATTTAGTAACTTAGTAATTATATTATAGCAAGAAACTTGTATAAGTTATTTGTTATACTTCAGAGTATATATATATATATATATATATATATATATATATATATATATATATATTTTTTTTTTTTTTATTTGTAGTTCTTAACTTCAGGTTGAGGGAGGCACCAGTTTGGAGACATCCCAGGACACTAGTTACCTAACTGTTTCAGAAGAAGCTGATACTTGTGTTGGTGACTAAAAAAGAGCAGCTTTAGAAGGCCTTGCCTTTATACACAGTATTCATTCGAGAACCATATATTTAATGTTGGCTTGGTCTCTCTTCATGGTGTCTCTCCTGCTTTGGACATGACACTTTTGGAAAGACCAAAGAAAGTTGTTGTGGATGCTCAGAAGACACCATTTGCTTTCCTTAAAATCTCACTGCAGCTGACAATGTATAAAGTCAATTTCTTGTCTGGTGTTAGTCCATATGCCATAGGAGTTAGAATCCATGCATCTGCTGCTCAATAGGGTCCCACCTACAGATTCTGCAGTTCTACAGGGATAATTATGTGACTGCGGGGGCTATGAGGGAGATATCTGGTTGAGTACAACTGAGAAAAATGGTTTACCTCATCTGAAACTGAGTGCTGAATTGCTTTTGGACTTCTTTGCTAATCATAGCTTGTCCATAACAAGCATGTTTACATACGTACAAGGAAGTTAAGCAGTATGCTTGGTCTTGGAACACCTTGGACTAAATTTCAGTGATTTATAGTTATGTCATCACACTTGACACTCTATGTTCTAGATGCTCCGGTCATGAAAAGTGCTGAGTTATCAAATGATCTTCACTTGGTGGTGAGTGAGGTCTCTTGGCTGGGGTGAGTGTTGGACAGAGCTACAAAATACAAATATGCCATAAGAGTGTCTTGAAAACATCAAGATGATTCTTCTAGTTCAACTACAAATTCTGGAAGAGCTTCAACCTATATAGAAAGGGAGATTATGGAACTTGGGTCTGACAAGACTCTCCATAAGACCTCACTATTTAAGGTGGTGCCAAAGAGGTGTGGGCAAAATGTGTTTAGTGCTTGAGTTGGCACTAATCCTGGGACCAGCTGGCAAACTCCATTGTTGACTGCAGCCACCAGATTAAAAAAAAGAGGTATTCCATTTGGTGATCTGTTTATAGGGGAGAGTCTCTGGATTAGCTGATATGTACTGAAAAAAACAGGATGGTAACTATTATGGTAATGACATAAACAAATGCCTGGGTGTATGAAGTTTTTGGTAGTAGAAATTGATTTTCAGATGTCCTCAAAGTGGGTCTGGCAAACAATCCTACAGCTCTGGAAAGGAGAGATGGAACACTGATCAGGCTGTTCACAGCACAGGTGGAAAAACATTGAGTTTGACTAGGGTCACTATCAGAAAGCGGAGGGAAAAATTTTAAGAACTCCTGAATATGGAGGATATGCCATTCTCTTTGGAGACAGTAACAGAAGCAGCTATTGAGACTGGTTCCATTCCTATAAATATAACTACTGTAGTGATTAAACTGTTTCACTGAGGCAAGGCTATAGGAATGGATGAGATCCTACTAAAATGCTGAAGGTGCTATCATTGGTGAAGTGTCCTGGCAAACATGCCTTTACAGTGTTGTTGAAAAGATGTGGCATCATATATGGACTGGCAAATTGTGATGTTCCCATCCAACAAACATGGGAGAGGCTGGTGTTTTCCAGTTATAGATGGTCCATGCCTATCAGCCCTTCCCCAAGGAAAGTTTATCCCAGGCTGCTGGAAATGAGATTTCATTTAATATTGCAACATCTGATTTAGGAAAACCAATGCAGATTTTGTTCTGGCCATGGAACAGTGGATCTATTCATTGTCTTTGAACTGATATTAAAAGGGTCAAGTGAGTTTGTCAGTAAGGTATATATGTGTGTTATAAGCCCAGAGAAAGCCTATAATTATGTGCTTTAAATTGTATACCTCAAACTGTCTTGGGTGAGGTGCGCTAGGATCACTGCTATATGTTATATATATATATGTGCTTGAGGTGCAAGAGCTGTACTGCATTGCCAGTATTAATCTGAATATATTCAAGGTGAGTATAGGACCCTACCAAGGATGGGTATTACCCCCCCTCCACACACACACACACACACACACACACACACACACACACACACACACACACACACACACACACACACTTGTGAAATAGCAATAAAGCTGAAAAATGGAAAAAAGTACAGTAATTTAATAACATGCCATAAATGAATTCTTTTCACTCTTTCATTCATTCTCTGACTACCCATGTTATTTGATTTAGGGTCATCAGGGAGTCAGAACCTATTGTAGCACTCAGTGGGTACAAGGCAGGAAAAGCTATCCTTAATGGGGCATCAACACATCAGGAGAAGCATTCACAAACTAGAGCTAGTCCACAGCATACAAACCTATGTGCAGTTTTGGGAGGGTGGATAATACACCCATGGGTATGTCTTTGAGATGAGGGAGTAAACCACAGCACAGGACAAAAATCCATGCAGACACAAGGAGAATGTGCAGACTCCACACAAAAGCACCTCAGCTGATAACTGAACTGGAAAGCAAAGTTCTCCGAAACAACAACCCTGACAGGTCTGCTACTGTGGCTCCAACACACAGTAAATTGCTTGGCCTGGTGTAATACATTTAGCACTGTATATGCTTTGTTTCTGTGTGTGTGTGTGTGTGTGTGTGTGTGTGTGTGTGTGTGTGTGTGTGTGTGTGTGTGTGTGTGTGTGTGTGTCTGCACGCATGCACATGTGTGTATATGCACTCACGTGTGTGTGTGATTGTACGCATGCACATGTGTGTGTATGCACTCACGTGTGTATGTGTGTGTGTGTGTGTGTGTGTGTGTGTGTGTGTGTGTCTGTACGCATGCACATGTGTGTGTATGCACTCACGTGTGTGTGTCTGCACGCATGCACATGTGTGTATATGCACTCGTGTGTGTGTGTGTGTGTGTGTGTGTGTGTGTGTGTGTGTGTGTGTGTGTGTGTGTGTGTGTGTGTGTATGTATGCATGCACATGTGTGTGTATGCACTCACATGTGTGTGTGTGTGTGTGTGTGTGTGTGTGTGTGTGTGTGTGTGTGTGTGTGCAGTTCATCGAGTCCCAGTTAGTTTAGAGTAAGTAGCAATGAGAAGAGGACTGCTTCTCCTTGCCGAACCTGTGTCAGTTAGTTTGTTCTCATTTTCAAGGTTTGTTTAGATGTTAGATGCTTTCTTCTGTGCATTGTGTTCAGATGGAATGCAGCACAATAAAAACAGATGTAATCATATATCTGTTTGTGTATAGATATAGATACACGGATCTACTACTATTCACTGAAAGCACATTTCACTGAAACGCATTTGACTGTGCACAATTCACTGAAAGCTCAATTCACTGAAAACACAATTCACTGAAACACATTTCATTGAAAGTTATATATTGCCTTTTCCCCACTGTAGTGCAACCTTGGAGTTATTATATATAGTAAGGGGTGGTGTGGGGGACACCATCCCCCACATTGTGGGGTGTGGGGGGCATAGCCTCCCACACATTTTAAGTATATATTATTTTCAGTGAACAGTAATATATTGCAATTGCAAGTATCCATGCATATAGTTCAAAATATTTAAAATATGTGGGGGTAGTGCCCCCCACACCCCCCTTACTATATATACTAAATCCAGGGTTGCACTACAGTGGGGAAAAGGCCATATATAACTTTCAGTGAAATGTGTTTCAGTGAATTGTGTTTTCAGTGAATTGAGCTTTCAGTGAAAAGTGCACACTACTTTGATTTTCAGTGAAATGTGCTTTCAGTGAATAGTAGTAGACCCAGATACGGATCTACTACTATTCACTGAAAGCACATTTCACTGAAACACATTTGACTGTGCACAATTCACTGAAAGCTCAATTCACTGAAAACACAATTCACTGAAACACATTTCACTGAAAATTATATATGGCCTTTTCCCCACTGTAGTGCGACCCTCACATTGGGGGGGGCATAGTCTCCCATACATTTTAAGTGTATATTATTTTAGTGACCAGTAATATATTGCAATTGCAAGCATCCATGTATATAGTTCAAAATATTTAAACTATGTGGGGGGCTACACCCACCACACCCTGCAATGTGGGGGGCAGTGTCTCCCACACCCCCCCTTACTATATATACTAACTCCAGGGTTGCACTACAGTGGGGAAAAGGCCATATATAACTTTCAGTGAAATGTGTTTCAGTGAATTCTGTTTTCAGTGAATTGAGCTTTCAGTGAAAAGTGCACACTAATTTGATTTTCAGTGAAATGTGCTTTCAGTGAATAGTGGTAGACCCAGATATGGATCTACTACTATTCACTGAAAGCAAATTTCACTGAAACACATTTGACTGTGCAAAATTCACTGAAAGCTCAATTCACTGAAAACACAATTCACTGAAACACATTTCACTGAAAGTTATATATGGCTTTTTCCCCACTGTAGTGCGACCCTGGTGTTAGTATATATACTAAGGGGTGGTGTAGTGGGCACCGCCCCCCACATTGGGGGGTGTGGGGGGCATAGCTCACAACATATTTTTAGTATATATACACACACACACACACACACACACACATATATATATATATATATATATATACATATATATGTATACATATGTATCTTTTTCTCTTTATATATATATATATATATATATATATATATATATATATATATATATATATATATATATGTGTGTGTGTGTGTGTGTGTGTGTGTGTGTGTGTGTGTGTGTGCGCGCGCGCATGTATGGGTTTCCTGCAAAAGGTTGAATGTACATTTGGTCAATAGCTATATAACTGACGATTAATTAATGATCAACTAGGCAGCTGGTTGATAGGTCTCCAAGATTACACAATTCGCAGGCTTGGGGGAATAAGCCCTTACCCCATGTTTGTGGGATCTCAGAATTAGTATACATAATTAGAAGACCATGGGGGGAGGGTGCAGTAGATGTTTGTATTTGTTTTTTTTTAATTTAAACTTTTGCATGTGCAAGGCTATTTCTCAGAGCATGCATGTCGACGTCAGTGTTTTTGACATTTTTATGTCAACACTGTGCATGTCCACACTGGGTGTATTCAATCTGTAGTGTGTGTGTGTGTATATATATATATACACACACACACACACACACACACACATATATATATATATAGCGCGAGAGAGAATGAGGGTAGATATAGACAGAGAAAAAAAATATATATATATATATATATTTTATATATACATATATATATGTGTGTGTGTGTGTGTGTGTGTGTGTGTGTGTGTGTGTGTAAAGTATTACAATTATCAGACATATGGGCTAGAAAACTGAATTGGGAACAGGTAAGACAGGGAAAGATAGCAGAGTGAAGGAAAGAAGATGACAAAAATAACACGCAGTAGCACCGAGAATTAAAATTCAGCAATTTCAAGCAGTCCATTTAAGTGAGTATGACAAATGTTAGTAGATCAAAGCTTCGATGTTGATGACAGTCTAATTAGAAAAAAAGCAGAGTGAAAAGTATAGAGGTAATTATTAATCTAATATTAGATCAAAAATTCTTAGTAGGATATGCAACTGATGAAATGAGATGAGGAGACAAATAAATACAATTCAAAGGCTTGTGATTATCCAGCATAAAATGTACTCTTTCTGATCCTGAGTTTGTAACCTGTGTTGTGCATTAGAACACATTCAGATTATTCTACAGACCTGCTTATATGATAAAATTGATAAACAAAGTGTGCATTTCAGAAGGCTGCTGAGTAGATGTAGGGCCATTTTAAAAGGGTAGCATCATCCATAAAGCCAGTCAGTGTCAGTGGAACAGCAGGTACACTTACCTTGGGTGCTGGAAGCTCAGAAGGCTGTAGGTCCTATTCCCACCTAAGGTGCATGGATTTATTTTCTGTACTGTCACTGACGTGCAACATGATGGGAAGGGTACTGCAATCCTGATTGGGCTGTTCTTTGCATGACATGTTAAACTGAGGCCCCTATCTGCCTGAATTGGAGGTAGCTCAGGTGTATGAAAAATATGCCATAGCACCTATTGAAAATAGTATGGAAAGTTCCCTGATGTCATGGCCAAATGTCCCCTAGTGGTATAAATATCACCACAGGTCCCCCATGAAAAGAGACCATTAGCCTAGTGGGATTAATCCTTTCAACAAAAAGGATGGATAAATAAAGTATTGTGGGTGAATGATGAAGAAACAGCATTTGCACAAAATTCTGCATACGACTTATGGAAAAGAAAAACACTGATGAAATGGCTGCTGCTCCCTTTGATCATGCATGCTACATTTGTCTCACTCAGTAAGACAAAAAAAATTTTTCAGAGACTCTGCTTTCCCACAGTAACCTCATCAATGCACTTAGTTAAGTTCCAGAGAAAGATGCTAAAGCATTCTGGTGCTGAAGAAAGATCCTTCATGGAAACCGTTTCTCGACGGATCCTTTCTCAACTTGCTTTTAAAAAGTACAAATGTTCTAAATGTTAACACTACAAAGTCTGCTACCTCTCATACTTTTTCTAGGTTTTATGGCTACTCTAGAGTTAAAGATGATTATAATTACATTCCAATTACCACAGAGTTCAAAGTTTTCCTTAGATTTTCTGTGTGTGGATTCCATTATCAGTACTTCGCATTCCCCTTTGGGTTACCTACAGCTCCAACAGTGTTTACAAAATGTGTAACTCCTGTCATAGCCCACTACAGACTGCAGAGTGTTCACATATTGCCTTGTTTAGATGACTTATTTGTTTTTTCCAGATGTCAAGAGTCCCTATCATGGGTTACAAACCTCCTTCTCATCCCTGACTTTCAGATTAACAGTCAAAAATCTTCCTGAATACATCTCACAGAAATGTATTTCCAGGATGTCTTTTAGATTCTTCAATAGAAAAGGCATTTTTAACCTAGGAGAAAGTAGACTTCTATCTGGAAATATTCCTTAGCTTGTCAAATCATTCTCAGACTTCAGCCAGAGAGTATCTCAGGATTCTAGGGTCCATGGTATCTACGATTCTCATGATTCCTCTTGCCAGATTCTACATGAGAAAAATCCAGTAGTTCTTGAAAATGTATGAACCCAACATTCTCACCCTCTGGAATTTATAATTTCAATCTTTGGTGGAGAAAACAGGTCTTTCTATATCCTGGTCTCCTATTCCCTCTTCCAGCCCCAGCTCAATCTGCCACAACAGATGCTTCAGATTTTGAGGGTGGGGGGAGTTGCTGTTTCAATGTTGAACAAATCTAGGATTCTTGGAACAAATTAAACAGGCCAAAGCACATGTATGTCAAAGGCATGTTAGCTATGATCCATGCTATAGGATCACTTCATCTTTTCTATTGTCCCAGACATCTTTCAAGGTGATTACTGACAGCACCACAGTGACATGGAGCGCAAATGAACAGGGGGGACACCAGATCATACACTCTAGGCCAAATGGCTATGGTGACTTGGGAGGTTACTCTGAAGCATTACCTGACCTGTGACAAACCAAAATGCTGCCAGCCCAGCTAGCTGTATTTTTGTAAATAATTATGTCACTTGAAAATATTAATATGATTTATATAGAAATGTGACACTGCCAGCCCAGCTACAGTGGATATAAAAAATGTTTACGCACCCCTGTTAAAATGACAGGTATTTGTGATATAAAAAAATGAGACCACAATAAATAATTTCAAAACTTTTCCCACCTTTAATGTGACCTATAACATGTACAATTCAATTGAAAAACAAACAAATCTGTTATGGGAAAAAATATAAAAAATAAAAAACTTACAATAAGCTGGTTGCATAAGTGTGCACACCCGTAAACTAATACTTTACTGAAGCACCTTTTGATTTAATTACAGCATTCGGTGTTCTTGGATAGCAGTCTATCAGCATGGCACATCTTGACTTGGCAATATTTGCCCACTCTTCCTTGCAAAAGTGCTCCAAATCTGTCAGATTGTGAGGGCATCTCTTGTGCACAGCCCTCTTCAGGTCACCCCAAAGAGTTTCTATTGGATTTAGGTCTGGGATCTGGCTGGGCCATTCTAACACTTTAATTTTCTTCTGGTGAAGCCATTCTTTTTGTTGATTTGGATGTATGCTTGGGGGTCATTGTCATGTTAAAAGGCGAAATTCCTCTTCATCTTCAGCTTTTTAGCAGATGCCTTAAGGTTTTGGACCAAAAGTGACTGGTATTTGCAACTGTTCATAATTCCCTCCACCTTGACTAAAGCGCCAGTTCCAGCTGAAGAAAACCAACCCCAAAGCATGATACTGCCACCACCATGCTTCACCCTGGGGATGGTGTTCTTTTGGTGATGCAAAGTATTGTTCTTCCACCAAACGTACCTTTTGGAATTGTGGCCAAAATGTTCAACCTTGGTCTCATCAGACCATAACACATTTTCCTACATACTTTTGGGAGACTTGATGTATTGTTTTGCAAATTTTAGCCGAGCCTGGATGTTTTGTCTTGCAACCTTACCCCATAGCCCAGACATATGGAGAATACGGGAGATTGTTGTCACATGTAGTACACAACCAGTACTTGCCAGAAATTCCTGCAAATCCTTCAGTGTTGCTGTAGGTCTCTTGGCAGCCTCCCTGACCAGTTTTTGTCTTGTCTTTTCTTCAATTTTGGAGGGACATCCATTTTTTTGCAACGTCACTGTTGTCCCATATTGTCTCCACTTTTTGAGGACTGTCTTCACTGTGTTCCATGGTATAGTCAATGCTGTGGAAATTTTTCTGTACCCTTCTCCTGACTGATACCTTTCAACAATGAGATCCCTTTGGTGCTTTTTAAGCTCTATGCGAACTATGGCTTTTGCTGTAACAGGCAACTGAGTAAATTTCGGGAAAATCCTACTAGGATAGCTGAACTTTATTTGGGGTTAATCAGAGTCTCTGTAATTGATGGCAGGTGTGTACCCAAGAAGAATGAATGCTGTAACTAAATCAAAAGGTGCTTCAACAAAGTATTAGTTTAAGGGTGTGCACACACAACAAAGTATTAGTTTAAGGGTGTGCACACTTATGTAACCAGTGTATTGCACTTTTTTATTTTTTATATTTTTCTCCTAATAGATTTATTTATTTTTCAGTTGAATTGTACAGGTTATAGGTCACATTAAAGGTGGGAAAAGTTTTGAAATTATTTATTGTGGTCTCATTTTTTTATATCACAAAAACCTGACATTTTGACCTGACATCCAGGCTTGGCTAAATGTTATATCAACTGAATCTGAAATTTTGTAAATAATCATATGTCATTTGTGAATATTAATATGATCCATAGGCTTGTCTTACAAATGCAAGAGAACTAAATGTTATGTCTATATTAAACTACTGGTGCAGAAGTGTGTGTTGAACTGTATGTTATGTACTGAGCTTCAAGAATGTAACCACAGTGTAGTCTGCTGGAAAAGAACAGAAATGTATATAAACTATTATTAATAGTAGAAGTTGGAACATACAGAATTAACTTGCAAAACTTCAGAAAACTAAGTGTTTTATGATGTGATATAAACGTTAGATTCAAGGAAGCAAGGGGACAGGATGTCTAGAGCTAGAAGTTTCTTTCTATTGTCTTGAAACAGAAATACTTACTAGGTTAAAATATAAAAGTGCTTAACTGTTTTATGACTTCCAGTTCTAGGCAAACTTCTGAGAAATATGTACTTCTCACACAGAAATGCTAAATATTCTGTTGGTATTTATTAGCCTGGGAAATAAAGGCAGGTGACAAATAGTGATGTCATCCAGATGACCCAGCAGTAATGTTTTTGATATTAATTTGGGAACTCACTCAGAGACTGGTCATTTTCTAGTTGTCTTTGGACCTGGAAACATCCAACTTCAGCACTTCTGCCTTGCTAATAGTAAGTAACTAGGGTACAGTGATTTCTCGTAGATGTAGATAGGAATATAGTTAATATTGGTTTAGATGTTTTCTGTGATTATGTGACACTGTCCTGCAATGTTGTTTTAAAATATTTACTGTGATTTTGAACTCTGTGGTCGCTGTGCTGAGTTATTGAGTATTGCCTTCTTCTTTTATTCTTTATTATTAAATATATTTAAGCCTTTTAATTGTGGCTGGTTTGTTTAGAGATGTTTAAGCTCTTAGAGTACTTGCATATGTATTTGGTGACACTGTATAGGCCACTCCTAAATTGCCTTGGCCTTGGTCATACTTACCATTTGGATAATAGTATCATCATACAGTAGGATTGGTCACCCTTTGGGAATGGCCTTATAGTAGATGATAAAGAGCTGGTTGGTGGCAGTGATGATTACATTTTAGTCTGGGCAGAAGGGGGCATAGCTAGTAAACCTGTGCCAGCCTTTCCTAGGAGTGTGTGTGTATGTTTGTATATAAATCAAATCACAAAGTGTGTGTGTCAGCTACTTGGGCAGGGGCACAAAGCACTGGTTTGACAGAGAGGGTGCTGGAGGTTCTTTTTTGACAGCTTAGCTGAGATCTTAACCCTATAGCTGTGCCAGTGGGGAGTCTTATTGGGGGATCTGGAAAAAGAGGGAGAAACCAGCCCCAAACTGACTGTGATCTATGTGAGCTCTTAAGGGAAATTGTACTTTATTGTGTGTGTACTTGTCATCCTCCCAATGTGGACATCCCTCACTGGTGCTAGTGGTGAGGATTGAGGCTCCTTAATTACTGGGCCAGTGCAGGATTGTTACATATTAATTGGTGGCACTGGTGTGGGATAGCCACATCACATATTAATTGATTAATAGTGATGAAATAGACACATCACATATTACTTGGCTTGTAATGGTGTGGATATTGAATTCCTGTAGCCTGTGTACAGTGGTCACTGAAGGTGTTTGTACTCTCAATCAGCCATGCAGTGAACATTCAGACTTCATATCACAATTGTTTTATTTTTTTGTTAGCTTAGTTAGTAAGGGGGACCAGGCAAGCATGTCAGCAGAGGAGTATAGCAAGCTGACAAGCAGCCAGTTGTCTGAGATGTGCCAGGCTAAAGGACTGGTGCATGCCAACCTGACTAAAGCAGACATGATTGCAGTTTTAGTCACAGCTGCATCACAAAATAGCAATCAGGAGGTCAATCAGATAGGCCATGCAGATGTACAACTCTCAGAAAATGGACAGCTCAACCCTTCCACAGAGGACTTAAAATCCATCTAGAGTTAAAGAGACTTGAGCTGGAGGCCAAGCATTTAGAAACAGAAGCAAGAGAGAGACTGAGGCATCTAGAGTCTGAGGAAAATGAGAAACCGCAATGTCTGAAGGCTGAGGAAAATGAGAAACTGTTACACCTGGACACTGAGGAGGAGAGGCAGAGGCAACATGAAAAGGAAATGTTGACTCTTTGTCAGAGTCATGGAGGTACGGGGAAGGGAGTAACCAAACCACAGAAGCAACATAGGTCAGTAAATTTCTTCCACTATTTACAGAGGGGGGTAATGTTGATAGTTTCATTCATATGTTTGAGAGGGTATATAAGCAGTATAATGTTGACCAAGGGCTCTGGCACAGTTCCTGACCCTCTTACTCCATTATAAAGCTGTAACTTTTCTTTCCAAACTGTTTGATACTGACTGTCTAAATTATAATGTTGTAAATAACTGTTTGCTAGAATTATTTAAGTTAACACCTGAAGCTTATAGGGAAAGTTTTGTGATTATAGATGCAAGGCAGATTAAAGTGTGTGCGAATATGTTGCTTAACTAAGCACTTATTTTCATCGGTGGGTGAGTGAATGTCAGGTCACCACTTTTGAAGGGCTGGCAGACTTTTTGGTGAGGGAAAAAGCCTTTAGCACTTTGCCTGAGGACATGAGAATCTGGTTGGCTGATAGACAATGCAATATGGCAGATGATTTGGGGAAGAAGGGAGACCTATACCTAATAAGCAGGGCATCACTGCACAGGAAAAGGACACCCAGTGCTGTTCATGGGTCTAAGGGAACCCATGGTGGGCAGCCCAGACTGCCCCAACAGAGTCCACCAGTAGTAGAGGAAGCCACTAGTCCAGGTACACATCGAGGACCCAGGGTTAAATGTTTTAAATGCAACCAGTGGGGCCATGTAGCATATAGATATCCATGGAGGTAAGATAGGGAACAAAAGGTGGGAGAGCCAGTAAGTAGGAATGACAAAATGCCAGCAATAAGTTGTCTCGAGACAACAAGGGTACCAAACTACCACAAGAGATTATATCCTATTTTAGTGAATGGGAAAGAGGCCATGGCTAAGAAAGACACAGCCTCTGATCTAACCATTGTGAAGCCTACAATGGTTACAGAGAGCACTACTTGCCTGGGCAGTCTACTCCAGTCAGAGCTTTAGGAGGGACCCCATCCCAAATAACTTTGGCTAGGGTTCACCTTGACTGGGAGGGTGGAAAAGGAAGCAAGGAAATAGGTATGTTTGAGGATATCTCTGCAGATGTCCTGTTAGGGAATGATTTTGATAATGCAGTACTGTGTGTGCATGCAATTACATGCAGTCAGGCTTGGAGACAAGCATGTGGGTCTGGTAGCCTGGGCGAGATCCAGACAGACCACACTCTTGCAGCCAGGACTGGTAAGGTGGTTACTTCAGGGAGAAAGCTACCCTGTAGCAATGAGACTGACGGTGAGCCACAGTTGCTTGTGAGTACTGATGTTCCCTTGGACAGAGTGATTGCAAGGGCAGAGGTGAGTAGTAGCACTCAGGATGACAGTGAGGCGCCGCTGTCAGAGGATGCCAGACTTCCTGTGGAAGGGGATCTTGGAAGGGTTACAAAGAGAGAATTGAGACAGGCTCAGCTCTCAGACCCTACATTACAAGGCCTGAGGGAGGTAGCTAGTGAGGCACCTGAATCTCAAGGGAAGGAGCAATCTGTATACTGGGAAAAGGGGTTACTGTATAGAGAGTGGACCCCTGAGGGAGGGCTAGAAGGTGAGAGAATACAGCAGGTGGTAGTGCCCAGAGCCTATCATCTGGCACTGCTAGCCATAGCCCATGACATTCCCCTTTGCAGGTCATATGGGCATAAAACGTATGAAGAGATGTATTATGGAGAATGTCTATTGGTCTGGGATTTCCAGAGATGTAACAGGGTACTGCCGGACCTGTGAGCAGTGCCAAAAGGTAGGCAAGGCAGGAGACAAGGTGAAAGCTCCTTTGATGCCTTTGTCTGTGATTAAGTAGCCATTTTAGAGGGTAGCTATGGATATTGCGGGGCCTCTGAGTACCCTGAGTTACACAGGGAAAACCTATATCTTAGTGGTAGTAGAGTATGCTATCAGATACCCTGAGGCAGTGGCTGTGTCCTCCATTGAGGCAGAAAAGGTGGCAAATGTTTTGTTAGGGTTAGACATTTTCAGCAGGGTAGGTTTTCCAGAAGAAATACCAACTGACAGATGTGCCAATTTCATGTCAGACCTGTTGGTTTGTCAGTGGAAGCACTGTGGGGTGAAGCACCTGAAGGCCACCCCCTACCATCCCCAAACTAATGGTCTTGTTGAGAGGTTAAACTCTACACTCAAGATGATGCTATGGGCAATTGCAGACCAGTCTAAGAGGGAGTGGGACAAATATTTGCCCCACCTGTTGTTTGCTTACAGAGAGGTGCCCCAGGAATCCACAGGTTTTTCACCCTTTGAGTTGTTGTATGGGCATAGAGTGAGGGGACCTCTAGATTTGATTTGAGAGGAGTAGAAGAGTGAGTGTGAATCCCACAAAGAGTCTGTTGTATTATATGTTCTAAACCTCAGGAGAAGGCTCAGGAAACTCATGGACGTGGCCCATGAGAACCTGACAGAAGCCCAACAGCAGAAAAAGGTCTGGTATGACAGGAATGCTCAAGCTAGAGAGTATGCTGTAGGGCAGCAGATAATGATCCTCATTTCTGTCAGACTCAAAAAGCTGCAGGCAGGTTGGTAGGGAGCCTACAAGGTGGTAAGGAAGGTTGGTGATGTTAACTACATGGAAGAAATGCTAGGCAGGAGGAAGAAGGCAGGGGAAAAATTGTGCCATGTTAGCATGATAAAACCTTACCATGATAGGTAGGTCCTTGTGCTAAGTATTGGCAATAGGAGGCAGGAAGTGTCTGAGGAGAATCTATGGCTACAGGGATCCAGCCAGGAAAATCCCAGATTACTATGGTGGAGGCTAGGGTTGCAGGCATATGATGGGACAGTGCAGCATGGTACTCGAGTTAGCAATGCCAAGGCAGCTGAAATCTCAAGACAGGGAATGGAGTAAGGTATTCCCAGATTTTCTCAACCCTCTCAAGCATTGTTTCTCAAGGGTCGCTTGAAAAACTAGCTTGAATTCTTGTGGGGGGGGGGGGAGTGACAAACTGAAATGCTACCAGCTGAGCTAGCTGGAATTTTAATAATAATTATATTTCACTTGAAAATATTAATATGATTTATATAGAAATGTGACACTGCCAGCCCAGCTAGCTAGAATTTTGTAAATAATCATATGTCATTTGTGAATAGTAATATGATCCATAGGCTTGTCTTACAAATGTAAGAGAACTATATGTTATGCGTATATTAAACTACTGGTGCAGAAGTGTGTGTTGAACTGTATGTTATGTACTGAGCTTCAAGAATGTAACCACAGTGTACCCTGCTGTAAAAGAACAGAAATGTATATAAACAATATTAATAGTAGAAGTTTGAACACAGTTAACTTGCAAAACTTCAGAAAAATAAGTTAAAAGTGTTTTATGATGTGCTATAAAAGTTAGTTTGAAGACAGCAAGGAGACAGGATATTTTGAGCTAGGAGTTTCTTTCTATTGTCTTGAAAGAGAAATAATTACTAGGTTTAAAATGTAAAAGTGTTTATCTGTTTTATAACTTCCAGTTCTAGGCAAACTTCTGAGAAATATGTACTTTTTACACAGAGATTCTAAAAATTCTGTTGGTATCTATTAGCTTGGGAACTGAAGGCAGGTGACAAATAGTGATTTCATCCAGCTGACCCAGCAGTAATGTTTTTGATATTAATTTGGGAACTATCTCAGAGACTAGACATTTTCTATTTGTCTCTGGACCTGGAAACATCCAACTTCAGCACTTCTGCCTTGCTAATAGTAACTAGGGTTCAGTGATTTCTCGTAGATGTAGATAGGAATATAGTGAAGATTAGCTTAGATGTTTTCTGTGATTATTTGACACTGTCCTGCAATGTTGTTTTAAAATATTTCCGGTGATTTTGAACTCTGTAGTCACTGTGCTAAGTTATTGAGTATTGCCTTGTTCTTTTATTCTTTATTATTAAATATATTTAAACCTTTTAATTGTGTCTGGTTTGCACTTCTGCCTTGCTAATAGTAAGTAACTAGGGTACAGTGATTTCTCTTAGCTATAGATAGGAATATAGTGAATATTAATTTAGATGTTTTCTTTGTTTATTTGAGGCTGTCCTGCAATGTTTTAAAACATTTCTTGTGATTCTGAACTCTGTAGTCACTGTGCTGAGTTATTGAGTATTGTCTTGTTCTTTTATTC
The DNA here is from genome assembly GCF_019279795.1 of Protopterus annectens. NCBI lineage: Eukaryota > Metazoa > Chordata > Ceratodontiformes > Protopteridae > Protopterus > Protopterus annectens. Next base: position 390,612,061 of record NC_056732.1, on the reverse strand, counting down.
TTTTATTCTTTATTATTTAATATATTTAAACATTTTAATTGTGGCTGGTTTGTTTAGAGATATTTAAGCTCTTAAAGTACTTGCATATGTATTTGATGACACTGTAGAGGCCACTCCTAAACAGCCTCTGTCTTAGTCACACTTACCATTTGGATAATAATGACATCACACAGTAGGATTAGTCACCCTTTGGAAAGGGCCTTATAGTAGATGATAAAGAGCTAGCTGGTGGCAGTGATAACTACCTTTTAGTCTGAGCAGAAGGGGGCATAGCTAGTAAACCTGTGCAAGCCTTTCCCAGGAGTGTGTGTGTGTTTGTATATAAATCAAATCTCAAAGTGTGTGTGTCAGTTACTTGGGCAGGGACATGAAGCACTGGTTGGATAGAGAGGATGCTGAAGGTTTTGGCTTGACCACTTGGCTGAGATCTGTGCCAGTGGGGAGTCTTACTGGGGATCTGGAAAAAGAGGGAGAAGCAAGCCACAGACTGACTGTGATCTCTGTGTGCTCTTAAGGGAAATTGTACTTTACTGTGTGTGTGTAGTTGTCATCCTCCCAATGTGGACGTTCCTCACTGGTGCTAGTGGTGAGGATTGAGGCTCCTTGATTACTGGGCCAATGCAGGGGCATCATATGACCCTCCACATTTTTATATTCTTTCAAAGCAAAATGAATGGCAGACAAGTGGAGCAGGACCAGAACAGACTCTCATGAATGAAAATTAAATGGGGTGTCTTCCGGGAATTGATCCAGTTGTGGACAACACTTTAAATAAATCTGTTCACCTTCTTTCAAAGCAGACAACTAGACAGATTTCATATCGAGGCTCCATGCAGTTAGGTCTGGAAAACAGATGCATTTTCATTCCCTTGGAATGGAATGTTCTTGTAGGCATTTCCACTCTTTTCATGATATCCAGGGTCATTCTCAAGATTCAGAAGGACTCTCTAAAGATCATGCTTATGACTCCCTTTTGACACAGGCAACATTGGTTCTCCGTTCTTATGGAATTGGCCAAGGGCAATTACCACAAGCTTCCTTACAGATTGGTTATACTCACACAAGACTGGGGAAGTTTAATACACCCCAGTCTAAAACATTTACACCTTACTGCCTGGATAATTCTACCTTTTAGGTACCTTATTTCTGAAAATGTACAGCAGGTACTAAACTCTGTTACAAGTAGATCTTTGGTTACTAACCAGGAAGGATTTACTAGTCGGTACCACAATAATAAACAAGACTCATTCAGGGATTCTGTACCCCTGGTTCCTGTACATTTGTGGGAGTTACTATCCTGAAGTCTTTCTATTCCTTTGGCAATGTGTATTTGTTTGCCTATGGAGCCTCCTCTTTCTTCTTAAGCTTTGCTCAAACTGGTCTAGAAAGGAGGTTTGGTTTGTAAGATCACCTAGTACACAGCTGGAACTTTTTTTGCATCATTACTTTGTTCATAGGTTCATATGTTGGTACTAGGCTATCAGCCCTAGGGCCTATACAAGCCTAGCCATAAAAATTCCCTAGATATTTCTTCCCACAATATTTACTTCCCTGGACCCCTGTCTAGCAGGGTGAATGACATGATCCCTGGGGTGAATTTCCTATCTCCCATCCAATCATCAAGGTTCCTTGTGAAGAGGGCTAATGAGGTGCTCTGTTTGACATGTATGGGCAGCCTATTCCAGAGTATGGGGAGTCTCTGGGTCAGGAACCTATCCCTCCAGCATGTTTTGTTCATTGTGATGACAAGGTTTAGATCCCTGGAGTGTGTGGCTCTCAGGGATTGGGATTTCTTTAAGTGGAGCATGTCCAACAGCTCAGGGTTTGACATGGCCCTGTATGTTAAGCAGAGATCACCTCTGAATAGACGATATGCTACAGAGTATAGCTGGAGTTTTTTTAGACGGTCAGCATATGACATCTGCTTTAGGCCTGTGATTCTTTTAGTGAGGTATTTCTGTGGCCTTTCCAGCTGTTGCAGATGTCTTGTGAGGTACATACCAAACAGGGCATTATACTCTATAATGGGTCTAATGAGGGATGAGTAAAGTGGGACAATGACCTCCTTTTTTCTGGATGAAAAGCCCTTAGTGATGAGGTGTGCCACATACAAGCATTTCCTGACTGTTGTGGGATGTGGTTATCGAAAGTGAGACCACTGTCCACCTGTGTCCCTAAGTCTCTCATCACACTTTCGATGTTTAATGTCCTGTCACCTATGTGGTAATTCATGGGTACATGTTTTTTTCTAAAGGGGATAACTATACATTTCTTGACATTACACTTGAGCCCATGGCTCTGGCACCAGGCATCTGTTTCTGTAAGGCCCTTTTGTAGAATATCCACATCATTTGGGGATTCAATAATGGCTCCCAGTTCGCAGTCATCTGCGAAATCTGTTAGCCAGAGTCCCTTAGTGTTGGCCTGTACTTAAGAGAAGTAGACGCCAAACAAGAGTGGTCCCAGGACTGAACCCTGAGGTACTCCACTTGTCAATTGTCTGGAGCTGGATTTGGAGTCAGCTACTTTTACAGTCTGGGTTCTGTCAGTAAGCTAGTTGGTAACCCATCGAGTGATGTAAGGATTTATACCAGCTTAGTAAGTTTATCTATAATTCCAGAGGGGGGATGGTGTTGAAGGCCTTGGCAGGGTCCAGATGGGCTGTGTGGACTGCCTTACCCTCGTCCACAGCTTTGGAGACTGATTCGAAGAAGTCAGTCAGATTCTGGAGACAAGATTGGCCCTTCACAAACCCAAACTGGGTGGGGTCCAGTGTGTGAAGGTTGCCAATGTCTTCGTTTATAAGTTCCATGATAAAGCATTCCATGCACTTGCAGATCAGGCTTGTCAGTCTGATGGGACAGTAGTTCCTGGGATCCAAGGCGGATCCCCCCTTGTGGAGTGGGATAACTGTATCTGTGCGCCACTCAGTGGGCAAAAAGCCTGAGGTGAGGCTATGATTAAACATGACACTTAAGTGAGGTGCCAGTTCATTCTGAAGTTCATGTAGTACACAGCCTGGGATGTCATCTGGTCCCATGGATGCTGTATTCTTAGCTTTGGAGAGTGAGGTTTCTACCTGTGTGGCCGTGATTACCGGAAGTTGGCAATCTTTTGGTATTGAGATGGGCCTTTTAGGGGGTGAGAGGGGGGTGACGGAACTAAATCAGTCTGCCAGGATATTGGCAATATCCTTGGGATCAGTATATTTAATGCCATTCTGTTGCAGCTCAGAGCAGATCTGAGCATTGCCATTTATATTCTTGACATAACTGCAGAATGCCTTGTGGTTTTCTTTGGAATCTTTGGCAATTTTATTTTCTTAACTAGCTTTTGAGGATTTTATGAGGGATCTCAGCTTCTTACTGAGGCTGGTGAGGGTGTTTTTTGCATCCTGAGATTTTCCTCTTTTCTGCAACAGTTTCTTCCTTCTTTTGTATAGTTTGTTTATAGCAGGAGACCACCAGACTGGCTTCCTTTTTTTGATGAAGAGCATCTTGGTTCTATCTGGGATGGTATGATTCATGCATGAGTGGATGTGCTCGTACAGTGCCTTAGTGTAAGATTCTGCAGTCGAACTTTCAGATCCTGTCTTCATGGGTGCCGTGAAGTTTGTCACTTCTGACTTCAGTGGCATGAAGTTGGCTTTGGAGAAGTTTTTTAAGGAGGTTTCCTTACTGGGGGGTGGGGGTGGGATGTGGATGTCAAGGGTGATTTGTTTATGGTCAGACCTGACCAATGAGGGGGTGACCACTGGTGTGGAGCATCTATCTCCCATGTTGGTAATGACCAGGTCTAGGATATTGGAGCCCCTGGTGGGACAATGGATTAGTTGATCCAGGGCGTTGAAATTTATGAATTCCAAGAACCGTTGGGAAAAGGAGTTGGTAACCAAGTAGTTTTCCCAGTTAATGGCAGGGTAGTTGAAATCACCCAGTATTAGGGTGTTTGGTTGCATCGTAATATTTTCCAGTATGTTTAGAAAGGTGTAGTGAGAATCTTGGGGCATGGTGAGGGATCTGTAGCAAGCTACAATTTGGATTGCAGTCTTACCTAGTGTTAGTTGCACCTGGAGAATTTCAGATGCACTGTGTTGGGCAACTAGCCTGGAGGTGTGAATATCCTTGGTGGATATGGACACTCCTCCACCTTTAGTGTTTTGGTCTAGGTTTTGTGGCTGAAAAGTGTAGTAAGAGTTGTAGCCTGGTATTGCAGGGGTGCTCTCTGGAGCCTTGAACCAGGTCTCAGTTACTGCACAGATATCGATGTTCTCCATATTTAGGAGTGCCTCGAGAGAGTGCATTTTGAGGTTTAGACTTCTAGCATTGAGTAGCATTACCTTCAGATTTTGCTTGCTTGTATCTGTTACGGTGGTGGTTTTATCCTTTGAACCTTGCCTAAAAAAGGCACTATAGGGGTGGCAAGAGCTTTAGCCAGTAAATTGTGCTGGAATAATAAAATCCAACTTCATTTTACATGCTCTTTAGGCTGTTTTCAGTACATTATTTAGATGATTGTGTTGCTTATTGCTCTGATACCTCAAGAGAGTATTCCAGCTGCATGTTCTCATGGTGGATGAGCCCAATTTATTTTTCCTTAGAGACAGGGTTACTTCTATAACAAATCCATCATTCATCTTTGTAGAATTTTCGAGTATACTTTGAATTTAGCCATCATTTTCCCTATGTTCTCTCCTAAATTTCAAAATGAGGGACAATAAAAATTCTCTATACTCTGAACATGCCTGCACAACTCAGATATTATCTTGTCAGTACTTAGTCCTTTAGTAAAGCTAAACAGCTAAGCAAAGCCTATGACTGGAAAAAGACAGGACAATCTTTGCTCATTCAGACAATCACCTATTGGTCATTCCTTGTTATTTTTCTGTTGGTATTCCTACCATGGTAAAAATAATTCCAGGCAGAATCAAGGCACATTCTACTAGATTCTTGTCTTTTTTGATGGCATACTGGAAAGGCCGGGGGCACTCTAGAAGCATTCTAGAGGCAGCTGCTTGGTCCTTTGTTCATACTTTACAAAGTGTTGTTAACTATATTCCTTCTTAAGGTCCAGTACAGGCTTTGCTAGGACCATACTCCTAGACCACTTGAATCTTATATTTCCCCCCAGATGGAAAAGTTATGGGAATCTACCCATTAGGGCATAGACTACTGCAACGGTGAGAATAATGAACGTAGTACAGGTGTAAGTTGCATTTACCACAACAGTAGATGTTACATATTGCACTGCTGCAGTAGCTGGACCCTCTTCTATTCCCCCCTGCTTTTTGGGGGTTTCAGGATGAGTATGCTCTCTCCTTTCCTGACAGCAAGAAGAAGAGATTTGTGCCCAGGCTGATCTGTTCTCTCTTAGGGTTCTAGAGCCAGAGCAGCCAGGGTGCAAGTGTGTGTGTGTTGGGGGGGGGGTGCAGCCAGAGACTTTTGGGGACTGGCTGGCTGTTATAGCCTGTACATGATATAACCCATATAGTCATAGGTTACTGCAGCAGTGAAGAATTCAAATGTCTAATTTTATGGTAAATGCAACTTAACACTACTGTACTTTATTGTGCAAAGGAATAAAAACTTGAACTGTGAAGCAAAAATATAAGTTCATATTGCCTGTAAGGCAAGAAAACAAGGTGCTGACCTATGGAACAGACATTTTTAATCCGTAATCCAAGTTTTAGCAGATTTTAGTTAAGAATTTGAATTTGAAATCCCATCCTTTTTTTAATGCCATGCCAAACTGAAACAACAAAGAGATACGAGTTCTAAGAACTTGGGCTGTTTTTCTTTTAAGCTATTTTTCACTGGTTCCTAGTAGTATTTGTTTTAGAAGATCTTTCCCTTTGCTCATGTTTAGTCATACTCACCTGAGAAGACAAATGGTGTGTGTACATATAAACCACTTATCCACATTTTGTTTATTAAAATCGGTAACCGTATACAGACATTAAACACCAATATCATTTATTTCAATGTTTAGTCTTTATGACACAGTTTAATGATAATTAGAAAAAATACTGAAATTATCAATGTATGAACCTGAAAAATTAGATACAATTAAATTTAGTCTTCTTAGCAAGAGTCAAATGGACTGAGAACAAAAGAAACATCTCACGACCCCCTATAAAGTATGGAACCAATGCTCTTGTGCACAATGCAACAGTGTTAAATTCAGAAAAGTGAACACCAGCAAGTGTTAACTTTCTGACAGGTATATGAATTTGAAAAGTTCCTTTATTTTTAGCGATACCTTGCTATGTAAAAGAGAGTTGAATTCTAAGTGCCATGGTTGCTTTTCTGCAATACTTTTTTTTCCCTTTAATTTTAACTGTATTTAGAAGCACACGGTACATAGAATGATAAACTACTTAGCAACTTATATATTAGTGTACAGTTCCTATGCAATCAAATTCCAGAAAACTTAGAGAGCATCACTGAAATAATTAAACAAATAAAATACAATAAAGAAAGTTGACAGAAAATATTTCATGCAGGAGCAGGCATAACTGCACATTTAAAAAACTAAGCCTTTCTAAAGATGCCGTACATTGATATTAACATATTCCATTCCCTCTCCTGAGTGCATGGGGAACTGATCTTCTCTGCCATGCATTCATTCCTTCTGCAAGCATTGATTATATTCTAAAGTATGAAAAGATATCCACACTGCTCTCATTAGTAAACACATTAATTAATGATATACTGTTCCAGTTAATAAATGCATTAATTAATGGTATATCAAGATGTACGCTAGAAGTTATCAATCATTAGGTTAGGTTCCCTTTGCTTTTGCTGACAAAGTAATTAATCACGTTACAGAGAAATGAATGCCACACAAGTTGATAACTGTGGTTGTGCATTTTGAGTAATCAACTCTACATTACCAACAAATATAGACAGTTTGTATTCAGATAGATATGAATTCAGAGGGAGGATATCAACATATAAAGTTTAAAGAGACATTAGCAAACTGAGAAAGAATACGAAATGAGAACCAGATAAGGTGTGCATTGCCATATATGTCCATAATTATAAAAGATGAAACAGAATAAATGACAAAATTACTTTCTGAAGACAGTAACATTTATCTGACGAAGAATACAAGAAAGACCAGTAATAATTATAACACTAAATAAATTATTTTACAAGTGTCTGTATGTGGGCTGTATAACTGAAGCAATTTATGTAGGACTATATTATATTTAGTCTTGTTCTGATGTTCCATGCTTGCAAATTCTGATTTACAAGCAGGAGCATAGTTTACCTTAAATACTAAGGATTACAGTTGTATGGCTCATGAACATGTATCATGTTACACATGTATGATGTGAGTTGCTATATTCTCTTATGATGCATTATGAGGCAGGAATTGTAGATCAGAGTGTAAAGTGTTTGTGCTATGTCTTTAAGAAGCATGTGAGGCTGTGTGTGCACGTATAAATTCCAGGCACATGCAATCTTTAGTGCCATTTTGTAGAAGCAGCCAGAGTGAGCATGTATAATCACAGTTGTTAATTTGTATATAGGTTACTTACGTTATAGTCAGTAAGCCTCTGTAGTGATGTGTTTGTATAAAATAAAGCTGCTTGAACAGAACCCATGAAGACTCATTTATTCGTAACACAAAAGGAACATGATGATTAGATGCAAAGACGACAGAGAAGGTAAAACCGAGAGAAAAGTACATGAACATAACCAGAAAGAATCAAAGGTAATGAGAAATAACACAAATTATATATTCAATGCGAAAGACGAAAAAGGGGCATTACAAGGGCACAAACCACAATATCAGGCAACCGGAAAGTACAAAAAAGTTTGTTAACTAAAAAAAATATTTAAGATAAAAGTATTTGATAAAATGATTAACAGTAAAGCAAAAAACGAGTATGTTTAAAGCAAAACAAGTGTGTTTGAGGTAAAGTTGGGTATGTTTAGAGTCAAAGAAGTACAAGAAAAGTATACTGGGCACGCAAAGGGCTTAAATGAGCAAAACAAATATAATAAGAAAACAAAAATGGCACATTAGGGAAAAAAATAAAGCAAGGCTACTGTATGTATTTTGGGCTAAGTGCTGTGTTTAGGCATAAGTATGACTTCGTATTGTATCAAGGACGTAATTAAAGTTATTTGAAGTATCTCAGAGTGTGTAAAAGTGCTTACAGTGTATGTTTATTACTGTGCATGTATTTCGAAGAGTTCATTGTGTGCAAAGTGCAATTAATTCATGCAATCCAGTCAAAGTATAGCTATTTCGAGAAAAAGTTCTTGTATTGGGTGTGTCTATTCACAAAGTGCCCCCATTACAGAGTGCTTTTTGTACTGTAAAGAGTTGCCTAGCAAGGTACCACCATTATGGGGGCATTTCAGTGTGCTGTACGCAGTTATTCTTAAAGTGCCATTACTGAAAAAGTTATTGAGTTTTGTGCAGCAGATGTTCTATTTATTTGCATTGTGCAGTTGCTTGACATGTTTCTTACACTGATAAGAGGTGTTTTCTTGCAAAAGACGACATTACAGGAGTATTACAATGCTAATGAATTACTCAGTCGCATCATAACATTCTCGAATGTTTCTTAAAGTGATGACTTCAACAAGTTATGGTGCATGACTGTAGCATTTCTGCCTTTACTGATAAAATTTAAAAAATATAGCAAGTGATGGTGTATTACTTTAGCATTTCTGCCTTTACCGATAAAATTCGGAAAGTATCAAAAAGCCCAAGAAGTTATGTCACAAAGTCCAGTAAAATATTGAAAAGCCCAAAAAGTTTATTTCGCAAAGTCCAGTTATTTGAAAGTACTATGAGTTTGTTCATTCTCATAATTCTGATAAGCCCAACAAAAGTATAAGTACAGAGCACAAAGGCATTGGACAAGTACTGTTTATGCCAGACACTTATGTATATGCGTATGTATATATATTCATGCTTATTCACAAAACCCTTCACTGGTATATATTAATATGGCAGACAGATTTTGAAAACCCCTACCACTTGTGTTTGATCAGAATATTGCAAAGAACTGGAGAATATTTGAGCAAGAGTATGATATTTTTATACAAGCAGCTTATGGAGATAGAGAGGCACACACCAGGGCATTCATTTTGCTAAACCTAGCAGGGCCTGAGGCCATAGAAAGAGAGTTTTAATTTCTGTATGCACAGCAGTGTATGAAGGAGAAGGGGCGGAGCGCCATATTGTTGTACAAGCTGAATCAAGATAAGACCGTGTTTGAAGTGCAAGTTCAGAGAAATGTGCAACCCCCCAGACCAATATTACATTAGAGAAGCATTTGTTTTACTCAAGAGATCAGAAACCATGGGAAACATTTGCAGCTTATATAACTGACTTGAGAAACAGAGCTAAAACGTGTCAGTTTGGTGATCTAATAGATGAACTGATAAAAGACAGGCGTGTATGTGGTATTAATAGAGCTGTGTGAGAAAGATTTTACTTCATGACAGTGATTTAATGTTGAGCAAAGCTACAGAGATTTGTCAAATCCATGAAGTGACAGAAAAACATACAGGGTTGCTTGTGAGTGACAAGAGCATGGTTTCAGTTGGCTCCAGAGCAAATGTAGATAGTATGCAACACATGACAAACAAGAACAGGCCTAAGCATGTGGCAGCTACAAAATTTCCAAAGAAGCCACAAGGTTTTCTAGAAAGTTTCAGGAAAAGTGCAAGCTCCAGCGCCAGCTCAGTGCAACACAAACATGAATCAGCAAAACCCAAATCTAGCTTTATTGTTAACTGTCACAATTGTGGTGTGAATCATGAGTCTAAAAGAGAGAAATGCTTAGCATTTGGTCAGCAATGTCACAAGTTTAAAAAATGGAACCATTTCCAAAAATGTTGTAAATCAAGTAAGCCTCACACAGTCATAAAGAAACGTCACAAAAAAACAAGCTAATCAAGTAGAGCCGAAACAGTCGGCTTTCTATGTAGATGGTGCATCAGTGCTTGGTGAAAGAGTTGAGGCAGTAAACTTATTAACAAGAAGTGATGTCTTTTGTACTGTCCAGATCAATGGAAAATCCACAGAGTTCAAAATAGACACTGGGTCAAAGTGCAATGTGATATCAACAGACACATTTGCAAGAGTAGGTTTAAACAACTCAATGCAACTAGCAGTGCGAGAATTATTTGCTTATGGAGGTGAAGAAATTCAAACCAAAGGTTCAATGATACTTTCATGTTATCTGGCCGAGAACTGTTACAACGTATTATTCTATGTAGTCCAAAGACCAGTACAATCTTTATTGGGTCCCAAAGACAGTTTAAGAATGAATCTGCTTTCTTTTGCTAAAGAAGTTCATCATGTAAGTGCAGTTCCAAGTTCCAATTTCTCTGAAGCCATTTTCTTAGAGTATGCTGATGTTTTCAATGATAAATTGGGCAAATTTCCAGTTGTGTATTCCTTGAGGTTAGACCCAAAGGTCACTCCATTAGTCAGACCAACAAGAAGAGTTCCGATAGCTATGCAAGATAAAGTTAAAGCTCAGTTGGATAAAATGGTGCAGCAAGGTGTAATTTGTCCAGTCACAGAACCAACTGAATGGTGTTGTCCATGGTAGCAGCTCACAAAAAAGGCTCAGATGAAATCAGAATATGTATTGACCCAAGAGATTTGAACAAAGCATTAACGAGACCGTATCATCCAATGTGCATAGTTGAAGAAGTTGCAGCTCTAATACCGAATGTCACTGTATTTTCTGCTTTGGATGCAAAGAGTTCATTTTTGCAAGTGTTGCTTGATCATAAATCCTCATTTCTAACTACTTTTGGTACTCTGTTTGACAGATACAGATTCCTAAGGTTCCTATTTGGAATAAATTCTGCAAGTGAAGTTTTTCAGAGTGCAATGGAGCAAATTTTTTCAGGTTATCCTTGTGCCATAATAGTAGATGATCTATTGGTTGGAGGCAATAATGAAACAAAGCATGACAGAAACCTCAGGAAAGTTCTAGACAGAGCATGTGAAGTGAATGTAAAGCTCAATCCTCTGAAGTGCAAATTCAGACACCCAAACGTTACTTACGTAGACCATTTGTTTATAAGTACAGGCTTGAGACCTGACCTGACCAAGCAAGCAGCTATTCTGGAGATGTCAGCACCAGAAAATGTACAAGGTTTACAGTGTTTTCTGGGCATTGTCAACTGCTTAGGCAAATTTATAGAAAATAGCCACCCCACCTACGTTAAGATACTATGATGTGAATAAACCAATTATTCTTTCCTGTGATGCTTCAGAGTTTGGCCTAGGTGCAGTTATACTTCAAGAGGGCAGACCAGTGACCCATACATCTAGAACACTAACCAAACTGAGATGCAGTATGTTCAAACTGAGAAAGAGCTTTTGGCTATAGTACTTGCATGTTCCAAGTTTCATGATTATATTTATGGTCGAGCTATTCAGATTGAAACTGATCATCAACCTCTAGTTACTATTCTAAAGTAGCCTATGCATTCTGCTACAGTGAGATAAAGAATGATGCCCAAATTGCAAAAGTACAATTTCAAACTGGTCTACACTAAAGGCAAATTGCAGTCAACTGATACCTTATCCAGATTGCCCAGAAATACAACAGAACAGCTTGATGCAGAGACTTTTGACTTTGATGGGATATCAGTGCATAATTTTTCCACCACTAGACTTGATGAGTTAAAGGATCACACTCATATTGATCTGATTTCACAGAAGCTCAGTCACTATATTAATGTCAGATGGCCGTTAAAGCAGTCAAGTGTATCACCTGAAGTGCAAGCGCATTTTCCTTATAGAGATGAATTGTTGATGGAAGATGGCATTATTTTCAAAGGTCCTAAAATTGTTGTTCCTGCTTCCTTACAACAAGAATATATTCAGATTTTGCATCCTGGTCACGCAGGATCCACATCCACTAAGAGAAGAGCAAGAGAATTCAAATGTGGGCCTTCATTATCAAGAGACATTGATAGAGTTCTTTCTTCTTGTTCAGTATGCAATAGTACTAGCCCACATTTGCAAAGAGAACCACTTCAGCTAAGCCCAGTTCCTGAACTACCTTGGTCTACTGTAACAACTGATATCTTTGAGTGGAACAATCAACACTACTTAGTTTTGGTAGACTCTTATCTGAATTGGTTTGAGATCGATCTACTACCAAACTTAACCTCAACTGATGTTATTACTAAGTTGAAACTTCATTTTTCAGTGCATGGTAGTCCACACAAACTTGTTTTCTGACAATGGTACTTAATTTACTGGCCAGTTGTTTCAGAAATTTGCAGAAGAATGGGACTGTATATCCTCATTCCAATGGTCTAGCTGAACGTGCAGTACAGAATGCAAAGCAATTACTTGAAAAGTCAAAGCATGACAATACCAATGTATTCATGAATTTGCTTAATCTCAGAAACATACCCAGGATGATATTCTTCACTGGCCTGCCCAAAGACTGCCTTCCAGGCAAACTAGAACTATGCTACCTATTTCTTCAAGTTTTTTGCAGCCTAAACCCAAGAACAATAAAACCATCAAGGCTCAATTGTTTAAGAATCATAATATCCAGAAACCTATTTAGGACAGATTGAGCAGATTCCTTTGTCCATTGAGGGAAGGAGAAATGGTACAAATCCAGACGACAAAAGGTTTTGATCAAATAGAACAGATTACAGGCATCTGTGCCAAGCCAAGATCCTACTTGGTAGATTCCGAGGGTGTGGAGTACAGGAGGAATTGCAGACGTTTTCCTCCTGTACAAGAATCATCATCATTGCAGTCACAACATTGTATCTGTGATGCAAACTCTAAATCAAAGAATGAGTCAGACACTGTTTCCAGACCAGAATTTGTTCAAAAGTCTGATTCTGTTCCAGAAAGTGATTTTAACATTCCACAGGTCAACCATTTTAAGGAAATTGTCCCAGTTGCTTAATCTAATTCCCAGTTTTATGTCACACAATATGGATGTTTTTCTAAGCTTAGTGTGAAATACGCGGCAACGTGGACTTGATTGCATATACATGTGTATTTAGTATTGTATAATGCATGTTCATAAGAGTGTACTAGGCCAATGGCCCTGGATACTTTACAAGCTTAGCCCATAGGATTACCCTGGCATTGTGCCACCTGACCTTAGTTCCCAGTACCTCTGTCAAGTAAAACCATTGGAGTGATCTCCTGCGGTGAATTTTCTATAGGCTCAACAAACCAATCAGCCCTACCAAGTCTCGAATCCAGGATCTTGTACACTACAGTCAGAGTAGTGTACCACCACACCATTTGAGCTGTTTATAGATTACCTGTGATTTCTGCATGCCAAATAATCTCATGACAAATTGCATGATCTATTTCTCAAAGAGGGAAGATATACATCAGAGTGTAAAGTGTGTGTGCTATATCTTTATGAAGCATGCAAGGCTGTATGTCGACATAAATTCCAGACACATGCAATCCCTAGTGCCATTTTGTAGAAGCAGCCAGAAAGTGAGCATGCACGATCACAGTTGTTAATTTGTATACAAGTTACTTAAGTTATAGTCAGTAAGCCTCTATAGTGATGTGTTTGTATAAAATAAAGCTGTTTGAACAGAACCCACCAAGGCTCATTTATTTGTGTCCTAACACGAAAGCGACAGGAATATTGTGAAGTAACATAGGCTTATATCTTGTCATATGCTGCGTAACTAGTCAGGAATTGCATTCTGGATGAATGTATCATAGTGCTGTGTTTAAGCATACCATGAGTCATAAAATAATAAAAGAACCAAGTCAGTCAGATTTTGAAAGTATACAAAATATTTATAATAGCTGTGGACAGTAGTAAAACGCAGCATGAAAAAGCTATTATTATGGGGTTAGGCATACTAAAAATAGTGGAACAAAGAACCACAAACTGGAAAAACTGTAGAATAAAACAACAAAAGACATTATATAAGAAAATGTATACAAGGAACCTGTATTGACGGGTACATTTAAGTGTGAAGGATGTTCCAATTGTAAGTATATTTTAAATAGTTGGCAGAATTAATGGCCTTCCGTTTAGACCGAGTGGCAAATATCATTATAAAACTGAAGGCTTTATTTATGCCTTAATATGTCCCTGTGGTCGGTTCTACATAGGAGAAAGTAAAAGACCCTTTAAAATCAGATTACAGGAACATGTGAGAGACATCAAGAATGCAAAGTAAACAAGTCCATTAGCTCTGCGTTTCAAACTTTGTCATGGCAGTAATCCTGAAGCTCTTAGAGGTACTATTTTGGAACAAGTTGTTTTATGTGTTGAATGCTCAGATATAAAAAGAAAGTTGCTTTACAAAGAAACTGTTTTTATTCTTAAATATTGAACAACAACCCCCACTGGTTTGAATGTGTAATGTAATTGGAGACTTTTAATTTAACCTAATTTAATTAGTTAATTAGTTAATTGATTTAAAAAATATTTTAGTGAGTGTTATATAAGGTGTGGTGTTATTTGATTGTTCTTACTCCTTGAAGGCAGTTGTTTGCTGAAGCACTAGAGTCTTTCTTAATACATTTTTGTGGATTTTACAGGCCTTTTGTTGTTTTATTATACTCACCATAGTGCTTGGTTCTAGTGGGGTCACAGATTTTGGTTCTTGGATGGCTGAGTTTTATAGTAATGTACATCATCCTGATATTGCACAAGCAATGAATAGGACACATCTGTCTGACAAAATTGTATGGCTTTTGTTTTATGCAGTTTGGCTACAGAGTGGATTGTAGCTGGTTGAATGCCTTTAGCTGTATACCGATTGGTTGGTTTTCATACACCCCTGGATAAAATGCATGAAAACTAACTCTGTGGTCCAAACAGGTCCTTTACTGAAGTGTATGTGGCAAAAAACAATACTGCAATACAGGGCAGATTAGAAACTATAAAACCCTGCCTATGAATGAATGACAACACATGTTCCCTGCAAACAAGCCCAGATTACTGGACTGCAACTGTCACACACAATGCAGCCTTGCTACCAGGTAACCAGTGATCATGGCAAATATATGCAGGACTACACAGATCATTCTCTTGTTATAAATACTTGGATGATGTATAGAACCTGTGGATATAACCCATTTTCCCATTTCAGCACCTGTAAAATTCATTGCACTGTCCATGTGTCATGCTAGGGGGGGGGGGGCTTCTGATTTTGCAGTTTAGGAAGAATTGTTTTAATGAAAAATAACTGAAAATATGATATTGTTTCAACATGCCCACAATCATAAATGCTAAAAATTCATTTGTTTAACTAACCTTCCAGTTTGTAGTGCTGGTCCTAAATGTGACAGCAATGCAGATATTAATATTTGTGAATAGATTATATTAAGACTTGGGATTAGTATGAGGAATTCTCATCTCTTGATATTTATAAATGTATTTAGAACATACAGGCAGTGAAAATGGTCTAGGAAGTTGTCTGTGCATGTTAAATCTAGGAGATCTAATAATTACAGGATCTGTTCTGGACTAGAAGTATTAATCAGAAGAATGAACAGTTCATCAAATGTAAACAGAGATATTGCAATGATGAAATGATAAATTATACTCACCTTTGTCATTTGGCTAAGATGGAAGTTAAAATAAAGACAAAACACAAAAAATACAAACTTAACTCTTAACATTAAGGTCAGTATGCTATAATTCTTTAGGTATTTGAGAAACATAGTACATAGGAGCACACACAAGGAAAGTTATTATGAGGACCATTAGGCGCCTAGCCATATACACTTTTAAGACAACAAACTTAAAAGTTCCTGCCACCATTTTTCAGCAGTTAATAGTGCTCCCCTCTCAATAACCCTGATGAAAAATTGTGTCTAATCATCTAGTCACCAAGACTAGTCTTAAAGGTAGCCAAAGCAGTACTTTGTGTGACCTGCAGTGACCCGTAGTGACCTGTAGTGGTAACTTATTCCTTAGGCTAGGAATAAGTTGAGTTGGGGACCTATCCCTCCATTGAGTCTTGTTTATTTGTTGGTGTAGATTTAAATCCTTAATTTGGGTATGTGTAGATCTACTGGTTTTGTGAAGAAATAGGAGGTGATATAGGACTGGGTCATTGATGTGATGAAAGCTGCACCAAGAAATATTTAAAGACAAGTAGAATTAATAGTTCTCTCTTCCCCTGTTTTATCTTGAGTTTCACATTTGTTCTTGTAATGCAATTGTTAAATAAATAAAGACATAATAACATTCTGAGGTTCTACAGGCAATTAATGACACAAGAAGTCATAATAACACAATAAATACACTGCAATTTTAATGTGGTGTTGATATTCATGAGATCATAAGCAGATAACTGCATGGACTTGGAAAATATATAGTTCTTGAAAAAGAAAAAGTGTCACTTGTTAAGAAAATTAGCTAAATCTAGATTGGACAGATATATTTCACTTAGCACCTGAACTATTAGTTCATACATAAACTGCTCATTTTAATGAAACAAGAGGGGGGGTAATGAGATATTGATGGAGCTATAAAACAGGGGTCTTGTTTAGCACCATTTATTTTTCATTTTATAATCAATGAAATAATGATCATAGAAGGCATTTGTTTTAAAACATACACCGATGTCTAGAAAAAAGGAAGCTGATTGCTAGCCAATTTAACCATGATGATTCAATTATATTTCCAAAACACTTGATGAAATGGAAATGTAGTGTAGGTTAAATGAATTAACATTATTGTATCTGAATCTGCTGTAAGGTGTATTGGGAAAAATAAACTGCATGTATGTGATTACAGAGAGTGAATCTGATATGGTAGGTAAACACAGGAACAGAGGGGTCTTAGTTGTCATCTGCCTTGTTTGAACAGTATATTGCCAAGACGTCATAGGTTCATAGGTGTGTACTAGGCTAATCACCACTAGAGCCCTCATAAGCCTAGCTGTGCAACCAAAATGTTACCCACAAATGTGATTCATATAGGGAGTGTCATACTCACTGTCTCTGTCAATCAGTAAATCACCCCCTAAATAAATCAAATTTGAGGGTTACATTTAGTTTGCATGGCTAGGCTTATCACTTTAACAGTGACCACAAAACTGTCAACAGCAGTGAAGTAATATAATACCATTACATTAGAAAATGAATCATTAGTAATAATATTTAAATCTAATTTGGTCAAAAACAATACACCTCTGCACAACTTCATGTGGAAGGCCATTTCCCTCACACCACCATTAAATAAATAAGCTAACTCCAAAATTGTACTACCTTGGAGTAAAAGATTTTTCCAGCAAAGCAGAGTAATTTCTTAACACAGTGCTATTGAGACCTCAGAGACATTATTCTGACTTAGAGAATTGAGGGTCATAGTCCTTCCCAGCCTCCACAATGGCGTTACATGTTTCTGTCTTCCTGTACTTTTAAAGTGACAGGTAATGTATTTTTGTTAGTAAAGTAGTCACTTTATTATGATGCTGCATAGGTGTCCGACATTTACGAAGTACTGACAAATGTCATATTTCATGGCTAATATGCACTTCTGTTTGTTTAATAATTAATAAATCCATTAATAATTCCCTAACTAATCTTAGATTACTGGTCTAAAATACCAGATTGAATAATGCATTGATTTCAACTAAAACCTACCTAGCATTCTAATAAAGAATACTTGCGATAAATATTATGTTCCTACACATAATTTCTACTAGCAGCTTTAGAATAAGTCACTCTTTCAGTATGGCTTACAACATCACATCTCTGTACTATTTTTTTAATACTTCTTTTCTGATGAATTGAATATTTTACTAAGTAAAGTTAGATGACATTGCGCTATCTAGATGCCTTTATGTTAGCAGTGGAATAAACATATTCCATTATATTTTACTTTAAATTTTACTCTCGATATAAACATTAAGAAACTTCATAACCTGGCACAGTTTCATATTTTAGTTTTAACATTTTCATAAATAATCTTCTGGATCCATACCATGTGTCCACAAGCATTTCCTGTTTGCTAAGAATACCCTATAGCTCCGTTGTATGACTAGGCTGTGGGTATGAGGGATACCACACAGCTCCATGGTACTACTGTAGGTGAGTGTGAGTACGAGGGATACCCTACAACTCCATGGTACTGAGTGTGGGTACGGGGGATACCCCACAGCTCCATGGTACTACTGTAGCTGAGTGCGGGTATGAGGGATACCCCACAGCTCCATGGTACTACTGTAGGTGAGTGTGGGTACAAGGGATACCCCACAGCTCCATGGTACTACTGTAGGTAAGTGTGGGTATGAGGGATACCTCACAGCTCCTTGGTACTACTGTAGGTGAGTGTGGGTACAAGGGATATCCCACAGCTCCATGGTACTATTGTAGGCGAGTGTGGGTACGAGCGATACCCCACAGCTCCATGGTACTACTGTAGGTGAGTGTGGTTATGAGCGATACCCCACAGCTCCATGGTATTACTGTAGGTGAGTGTGGGTACGAAGGATACCCCACAGCTCCATGATACTACTGTATGTGAGTGTGGGTACAAGGGATACCCCACAGCTCCATGGTACTTCTGTAGGTGAGTATGGGTACGACGGATACCCCACAGCTCCATGGTACTACTGTAGGTGAGTGTGGGTATGAGGGATACTCCACAGCTCTATGGTACTCGTGTAGGTGAGTATTGGTACGTGGAATACTCCACAGCTCCATGGTACTACTGTAGGTGAGTGTTGGCATGGCTTGGCTTTTTGGATTTATGCCATATCAGTATTGTGCTTTGGTCTTCTTAAACTTGACCATTCTGATTCGGAACTGGAAAAATATTTGTATGACCATCTATTTGAATATGCACGTATATACATACCTGGAGACATTCAGAAACAAGAAGTACACTGTGCAAACTTGTTTCCAGCAGGTTTACACAGGCAATATATGCTTCTGATTTAGAGATTTCTGTAGCACTCATACCTCTCAACTTCTTAGGACAAGAAAGCTGGACAAAGCCTAAAATATTGGGGGTCAAAGTCTGAAAAATAGAGGTGAATTTTAAATATTGCTGCTATAAACATAGAAAGTTAGTAGAATAACAAGATTTGTCTTAGCATGCATTTTTCAGAAGGATATGATTCTGAAACTCAATATATGTCATTATTTAGTGACTTCAGTCCACTGTTATTTCCCAGCAAACCTCAAGTTTTATGAGGAAAAGACCAAAAACATGAGGCAAAAATCTGGGCATTCTTTGAAAACCTGGAGAGTTGAGAGATATGCTGCTGCAGGTAGTTATTGAGTATAATGCCCCCTTTGCCATGTACTTGTCCAGTCACAAGCAATAATTGGAGCACCCACATAAATACCTTACTAAAGAGATACATGGTCTAAACAACATGTCTTACAAGGACACACTCAAGTCCCTGTCACTAAGTATCCTACAGACTGCTAAGAGGTAACCTGTATCTGGCATACAAGGCAACCTCTGACCCAGTACTGATGAATTTACTGCACATCAGCAAGTCAAATGGCATAATAAATACCTGCACAAGTATTTATTATGCCTTTTGACTTGCTGATGGATTAACTGCACATCAGCAAGTCAAATGGCCTAATAAATAATTGTACAAGGACCTAAACATCTTCTGCAACATCAGGAGAGCAGTTTGGATGAATAGGTATATCTTGCAGATGATAACCCTCTCCACCCATGTAAAACAAAGCTCATCACAGTCCATATTCAGGCTCAGCTTTGATCTATGAATGAGAAACAAAATTCACCTCAGGACTGCCTCTTACAATACTAATGGATAGAGGCAGCTCCTAAATGCTTTATCTCATGCATGGGTCCCCTGAAATTATCTATTGCATGATCCCAGTTATTCTCACTAGGGGTAATATATAATTATCGACTGTGGGATAGGTAAGGGCAATCTCTAGCCAAATGGGATAGGTTAATTCAAGCACAAAAAAAGGAAAATGACTAGGCTTACAATGGCCCACAATGTCACCTAGCACAGTGGTTACCTATGAACCTATCAACCTATGGCACTTAGCACTACAGCTGTCAATCAAAAATTGCACATGTAAAATTTGCTAGTCCACAGGCATGGCCAATGCAAATTAGCCATATGTGCTTCCCCAGAGTATTATGCCAGCTATGACATAGCACAGTATGGTGATTCAATGACAGGCTCTAACATGCTATTCTGGAGTGAAATGATGGGAATCTACACTGGCTGTTTACTGTATTCACACACTGCTGCTTATGGCAGGAGCAGCACTATTTGAAATGCATGTGCAAGTGAGTGCGTATGTGTGTGTGTGTGTGTGTGTTTCTGTGTGTGTGTGGGCATGTGCATACGTGTGTGAGTGCATGCATGTGCATGTGTACATGAGTGCGTGTGTGTGTGTGCACATGCACATTTGTGTGTGTGTGTGTGTGTGTGTGTGTGTGTGTCTGTGGGAGTGCGAGTGTATCCATGTGTGTGTGTGTGTGTGTGTGTGTGTGTGTGTGTGTGTGTGTGTGTGTGTGTGTGCATGCATATGTGTGTATGTGTGTGCATATATCCATGTGCATGTGCACATGAATGTGTGTGTGTGTGTGTGTGTGTGTGTGTGTGTGTGTGTGTGTGTGTGTGTGCGTACATGCATGCATATGTGTGTGTGTATATGTATGTGTGTGTGTGTGTGTGTGTGTGTGTGTGTGTGTGTGTGTGTGTGTGTGTGTGAGAACAGTCAGGGACACCTGGACAATCTTTGAACCAACCTTGTATGACATTCACAGACCGAGAGGGACTCATGACACTACATGATGTGATAGGCCAGCTGTATCCACCAGTAGTTACTGTCACTATTGTACAACAGAGAATCGAGTAGCATTTCTATGTGGGCTAACCATTTCTAGGGGGACTCAGGGGCCACAGCTGCAATCTATGTCAATGCAGACAGAGCCAAAAGGCAAGTCTGTAGGCGCTGGACAACAAACTAACAGCAACATGTCATTCCAAGATATGTTGTTGAGACCTACTGTTGACATTCCATTTTCCAATGACTGCATCCCCCCATCTGCATTCCATTACAAGGTTAACTGTATGACATACCTGGTATAGTGCTGTACTCCTTTGTGAGCAGAATTCCAGTGGTATTTTTCCTTGGAAAGCGGTCTGTCTTCGAGAATAAAGTCCCAGACCTGTTTACCATAGGCAGCAGCTTGTCTTTTGTAGGTAATGCTCATGAACTGGTGATTGCCTGTGCACCAGTCTGTGACTCACACTTGCTAATAGCATGAAGAACTGCTGGGTTGCATTGCCATTAGCCAGTGGCATGCGAGCACAGTGTTATAATTAAGGCCTTTATGTAGGCATTGTCCCTTTTCCTGGCCTGTGAGGCAGACATTATTGTGATGTGGGAGCCACAGCATCACAGAGGGTGGGTAGAACGACAGTTCACTGTTTGGACTGATGTGGTATGTCCACAGTTTTACATGCTCTGTTTGGCCATTGTTAACAGACTTTCTGATGCTGTGGCAGGTTACTGTTTAACAATGTGTGTTGGGGTCAGTTAGGAGACAGACTGATGTGAGTGTCATACATCATTTTTATATGAATGTGCATGCTGCTGCAGTTGATGCTGGTCTATCAGCTGTGTATCTTTCTAGGTGGAGACTGTGGCACATGTCCCTGTCACCTGAACATTCCCCCCAGCCCTTTATGTATGGTTGCTGTGTGGATGCCCTGTTCTAGGTGTTTGAGAGGTGTGATAGGTCTGTAGCAGGCAGCTGAACATACTGCTGCATGTGTAGCAGGCCACAGCTGCTGTATTCTGGCCAGGACTCATACTGTGGATTGTGAAGTCAACAGTAAGCTGTATATGTGAGTAAGGGAGCAGTGTCAGCTCTTGTGTCACGGTATGGCTGTAGTGAGGGTACCCATAATAGTCCAAATGAAGCATGTGCCTCTGGTACATATGTTAAGAAGTATTACCATCCAGAGAGTGGTAGGGGACATTTAGGACATGTATTCATATTTGTGACATGTGTCCCACCTTTCATGCCTTTGACATGCTACTGTGGGTGGCAGTGACTGTGGTAGCAGCAAGCAGTTCTGCTGCACATTTCAGGGCTAATTTATTTGAAGGTTGTATTGACAAGCATGTAGTTGTCGTGCAACAGACTGGACTGTGGGCCTGAACTATGGGTGTCCAGATATCAGGCATGCTAGGAATGTAACAGATAGCAATACTGAGTCATTATTATGAGAGGTGTATTTGCAAGACATATGTGCATGCATACAGTGTGTTACACAGGATTGGCATGCACATGTGTGTTTGGATGGCTATGACATGTGACACTGACCTGTCCATCATGCTTCTGTAAAATCAATCTGCACTGCCTTGCCTGTACTCCAGCACACAGAATAGGTTTGATGACAACCATGCCATACATAGGTGACACAACTGTGCATATTCTGCAACAGTTTGTGTAGTTGTCAGATGTACCTGATATTGTAGACCTCCCATCAATCCATGAACATGTCTTTGGCTGTGTACTGGTTCAGTGTCTGCATCACAAGCCCAAGTACACTGTCAGTTATCACATTATATGTAGTAGTAGCATCAGTGGTAATCAGCATATCTTTGTATAAAGACCAGTATTTCCCCAGAGTTGAGTTGGCCTAGTGGTGTATTGCACTGAACTGTAGTTCAGAGGGTCTTGGTTTCAATATATGGCAGGGTTATATTTTTTTCCCTAATGTTAGAGCACTATACTGCATGATATAGTTACAAAAACACCAGTAATTCCCCAGAGTTGAGTTGGCCTAGTGCTGTATTGCACTGAACTGTAGTTCAGAGGGGCCCTGGGTTCAAGTCTTGGTAGGGGTGTATTTTGTTTCCTAATGTTACATCACTGTACTACATGATATATTTGCAAAAACACCAATAACTCCCCAGAGCTGAGTTGGCCTTGTGGTGTACTGCACTGAACTGTAGTTAAGAAGTTCCTGGGTTTGAGACTTGGCAGGGGTGCATTTTTCCTAATGTTACATCACTGTACTGCATGATATATTTACAGAAACATCAATAATTCCCTAGAGCTGAGTTGGCCTAGTGGTCTAATGCACTTTGCTATAATTCACAGGGTCCTGGATTCGAGACTTGACAGGGCTGGCTATTTTATTGCTGTTCAGAACAATGTCAGAATCAGGTAAGGTGATTAAAGCAGTTTTAAGTGGGCTTGCATGGTTTTGCGCAATGTGCTGCGATGCTAATCAATGCCTACATTCGCTTAGTGCTGCTTATTCTCACTTAAACCCATGCTAATTTAAAAAAAGAAAATAAAATAGGGTAGGAGAGGTTGCTTTTGCATACACACAAGAGACAAGACAGCAGACAGAGGCAGTGTATGACATATGAGGGGAGTAAACATCTTGGATGGGGAGGGTGGTTTGGAATTGGAGGACCAAGTGCCCCCAGATAACAACTGAAATACCCACCAAGGTGCAGTCACAACTGCCCCTTCACAGCCCCGAAGGTGGCTGTGCTGGGGGCTGGGTGCCAGGGCCAGCATGCCCCTTGAGGTGTGCCAGTCTGCCCTCGATCTGGTGCAGTCTTTAATCCAAGTCACGTTGGATGACCCTGCACACCATACCTGAAACCTGAGTCTGAGTGACAGTCTCCTGTCCATGCCCACACCCAGGGGGAAGACAGGCCCCATCCCCTGAGGCAGTTCCACCCAAGGGTGGTGCAGGACCAGCAGAAGGAGCAGCTCCAGGATGGGTCTCAGAATTGCTGGGACCCAATGCCACAGCCAGATGAGGTGGAATAGGCAGATCTGCCGGAATAGACCTATCCAATCATGCTATGGTGTTGAGGTTTGTCAAGGTGTATAGGTTAGTCATGAACAGAACATTTAAACATTAGTTGTAATGGCATGCATGGGTGTTTCAATAAACCCAGAACAATAAAAATGTATAGCATAAAGAACACAGGCATAATTGGAATAACAGCCAGTATTGTAAGAGCATGCCAGTAACAGTTATGGCAAAAGGCCAACAACAATGGAATTTCAACAAGGTATGTTAGTATGCAACCATTGTAATATGTAACCAATAATACAACACAAGGCCCAAAATTAGTTTTTCAGAACAGCATATATGGAAATTAAACCATACATGTAGTATAAGCATAAATATTTGTGATGCAGATAAGGGGTGGGGGGAGAGAAAGACATTCCATTACCAACTGTATAGGCTATATTTTCACAACAGTAATGCTCAATATTCTGCAGGTCTGCCCTTACTTTACATCTACATGTGCCCTATAGCTTCTGTAACATGTACATACCTCTCAAGCTGTCCACATGGGATGGTATGGGCCAAGCTGTGAAAACTATAGGTACATAACTACAGGGGATTATTACATGTCAGGGGAACATATATGACTAACAAGGTGTAGCCTGTACTGATGTTGTTTGAGTGTGCTACTGGCATACTTCAGCTAGATTTATATCTGTATGCAAGACTATTGGCAACAGTGATCAGTAGCCGTGACAGCATGACACTTGAGACATATATCGTGCACAGTGCAGGGTACTTATACCTATCCTGCTGTCATTCAAAGGCAGGGGGTTAAACTATCAGCACACATTCACAGATGCACCAGACATACAGCTGTACCAACAGTAGAACATTTTAGTTGTCTTAGTTAGTTGGAATAGTAGTGTACTTAATGACGTTTTATTTAATGGAGCCTTATCACCTGGATGAGCAATGCTGTTTACACACTAGTGCATCTGGACACAGACATTAGTATACCCTTCATACAGCTACTACACACATTTCTTTACCTGTAAGTCATGTTTGGAGAATATTTGTTAACAGTACATGACTGTTTTTATAAACAGTCAGTGCTACTTTTCTGTTACTATAAATAAATCTTACTACCAGTCCCTGGATTCAAACCCTGGTCTGTGTTTGGAAAAAACAACATTTGTATTGCTTATCAGACTGAGCTACTGGGCCACTCCTCTGAGATGTGCCTACAGCTCACTTGCTGACAAAGCCTGGTAATATCAGTAGAGTGTCACAGGAGACTGCTGTGACATTTGAACATACATGCATGAGATTCATGCATGACAGATAGTAGGTGAAGTGTGTGTTTAATACTTGGAATGCAGGTGTACACAACTGATCCCTAGTGGATGAGAATGTGTGATTTGTACAGACCATATCAGGATGCTGGGATGCCTACCTGACCCATATGCATTTGCAGATGGTATATTTCCATTCTACAGCTCTTACAATTTCATATTTGCCTGCATCAGTGTACCTACCTTCAGGAATGCATATAGCTGAAATGCAAAGGTTAACACAAGACAATCCTGGGTGAAATACACTATAATACCTTAGACAGTAGTACTCTAGGTTCAGATCTTAGCACAGAACAAATATCACATTGCATTCTATCTTGTAGTACAGCCCCACATGTACACTTTAACATAACAGTTCTGTAGCAGCCAAACTTCAGTAGCACCTGTAAAATTGGATTTCTACAACAACAGACCAGAATACAGACAATTGGCAGAACAAAGCTTTATTGAGAGTGACATGATAGTCATTGGTATACATTTGACAAACTTTATTTTTCTCCAGTTTAAATAATGCACGCATTGAAGTTGTACTGTTATTATAGAATACTGACTATTTCCTTCACAATTCCAACTGCAGTTGTACTGTATTTCCTGTAGATCATGAATGAATGTCATTTATTCCCTTCGCATTTAGAATGCCAGTGTACTTTATTACCTTGGTATTAATACCATATACACATGTCATTCCTACACATTAATAATGTTGTTGCAGTACACTCAGAACAGAATATACCTATTGGCAGTTACTACTGTACCCTTTCTTATTTATATGAGTATATATTGAAAGATATATCTGTACTCACCATACTCTCAGCGCATCCTCACCAGGCACCCTGCATGGGCCTCTGAGTTGCAAATCCTCTTCTCTGCAGCTGTGAGAAGGGAAACACACCATTATGCGTACCTGTCTATCAGCTATTCATGCTATAATTTGGTAAAGCAATAGTTCCTATACTTACAAACTTCTGGGACATTCTGGTCCTGAGCATCTTGGATGCACTTGGCCAAGATACCCCCCTTCCTCCTGTTCAGGTCATCATAATGATGACGCACCTGCTCACTAGTGCAGGGGATTCCAGTAGCATTGATGAGGTCACATGCCAGATGATCCCAGGCCTTGGACTTGCATTCAGAGCCCTGGTACTGGCTCTGCAGCAGTCTGTCACCATGGTCTTTATGAAGGAGCCTAACCATGACTCTGGACTCCAGAATACCCCAGTTCTGTGCTTGCTCTTCAACTCCAGCCATAGCTCCTGCAGTGATCAAACTCCAACAGGTTCTGGCTGTATTCTCACCTGTTTAGCTTAAATAAGGCTGTTTTCCTGCCTTTTGCCACCATTGGGCCATTTTTTTTAAATGCTGAGTGGAGCTTAGCAGTGCACAGAGCCATTAAGCTTAGTTGAGCAGTGCTTAGAAGTGGCAAATGCTTAGCAATGCTTAGTCATGCAGAAACCCACTTAGCTGACCTGAGGACTGCTTAAACTGGGTTTGCTTAGCAGTGCCCAAACCAGCTAAGTGGAGCTGCACATTGCTAAGTACTGCTAAAACATAGAAAAACTGCCATACAGCTGTCCTGTTTGAGCATTGCTTGGCTTAGCTTAGCAATGCTTAGCAGAGCTTAGCTACAGGCAAACTACAGTTTAAAAATAAAAGAAAGAAAAAATTGACAGTATTTGTTCATTGATAATAATTTATTATTATGTGTATCTATTTTACTTTATATCTCGTAAACATATGCATTTCACTGCATTATCTGGTAGTGTAACTTTAATGTACTGGACACGTGTGTAACTGGGGCTTTTATACTCGAGTATCCACTGAAAATGGGTTTCTGGTCCACCTGGACTAACCCATTAACATATTTTAATGTATACATTAAAAAATATATATTTACCATAATTCCCTATTGCATGTAAAATGCAAAGTGGCCTGTATTTGAACCGTGTGCCTACTGCACACGGGGCCGTCACTCTAACCATTCAGCTACTGAGGAAATGGTGATGAAAGCTATACTGTTCTATATAGCTCTCAGTTACATTTAAGCACTGCTGAGCACCGCGCCATGCAAACCCGCTCAGCTATGCTTAAACCTGACTGTTTGTGTAGTGTATAAATTAAAAGCATCCAGTTTCTATTTTTAGATGTCTGGCATGTGTTTATCGCTAAGCACCATGCCATGCAAACACACAATAAATTATATATATAAAAAAAAGGGACAATACCTTTTCACATTTAATTTCACTGCCATACAGCACTCTGGCAGCACAGGGGGTGCATTATAGACACCATCACACACCCCCTACATATATATTTTACATCTGCCCAGGAGGACACATTTAATATAATATTTTACTGCCGTACGGCACCTTCACAGTGCAGGGGGTATGTTATGGACACTGTAACACACCCCTACATATCAGTTTTACAACAAGGCAAGGGGACACTTCTATTGACCTTTTTAGTGCCATACTGCACTTTTACAGTGTAAGGGGTGTGTTACAGATCTCTGAGCACTGTAACACACCCCCTACATGGATTCAGTAACTGTGTACACATTTCTTCCTCATTAGCATGCCCTCATTAATATGCAAGGTGCTCTATTGAGGGGGAGCTGCAGACACGGACATGGTACACTACCTGTAGAACTTACACTATTCCTACTAGGAGCTTATTAAATCTGGGGGAGTGTCTTTGTAACTCTGAATCTTGTTGGATTAGTGCAGTACTGTTAGGACTTCCCAGTGAATCCCTAATTCTATCATGGTGACATTTCATCTAAATCCTGCTTCTTGTTAATTTTGCCATTTTCAGATGCCTAGTTTTAACTGTCATTACATTTTCTTTTTCTGTGTGACTAACTTCTTTCTTGTAATTTTATGAAATTCCCTTTCTAGGTATTTCATGTATGTGTGAGTGCCATTTTATGTGTTGTTTACATGTTACTTATGTTTACTGGGTGTAGTGTGTTTTTTATTCTGTAAGTATGCTGTAGCATAGCTAGGGTGAGGTGATGGGGCAGCTGCCATAGCCACAAAGTGTTAGGGGGCATGACCATCTAATCCTGATGCATCTTTAGTTCATAGCAGCATTTAGGAATAAATACCCTTAAAAGCTGGTCTTACACTTGCAGTCAGACCTGAAGCATTCTTGCACTCTGTGTGTGTGTCACAAATTGCATCATGCAGTTTGTTATAGAATAAAAAGGAGAAGGAGCTTTTTCCCTCTTTTCAAGTCTAAGAAGGGGAACTTTTTTACCTTAAAGATGGGGGCACCAGATCTGGGACAGTACTAGGTCCAAAAAGAGGTAGCTACACCTCTGGAAGTATGTATGGAAATCAGTTAAGGTGAGTGGTTATACTGTTAGAATGACTGAGGATCTGCACAGAATACTGAAAATGATTGACGTAATAAAAGAGGTATGATAAACACAACTATTTATAGACTGGGTCAGAGGGGATGAAAAAAGTGAGATATTTGGTCCTCTGGGTTTTGAAAATGAATTATATGCTAAACCCTAAAATGCAGTCACAAAACTCAGAATACTAGACTTTTCATTTATTACACCAAAGACCCTATATATATTCCATTTATCCATTTTAACATGTACTCGGGTCTTACATAACTGTTTCCTATTCATTTCAATTAAATGTGGCTCTGTACCACTTTATTTGCAGAGCTAGTCTAGTAAGTAGCTCATTAATACCCATGTGGTAAAGAATGTCACACCTCTAGCAGCCTACACACATCTTGCATTCCAGAGCATTTTCTGAATAATAAACTTAAAAAGCATAAGATAAACAAATGTAAACATTTTGTGAAAATAAAAGCTATTAAAATTTTACAAATAGCAATGTTATCAGTAAGAAGTATTCTTTACAGTGATAAATGATGCATTCATGGGCTTTTCCATAAATACTGTCATATATTATAATGGACACAAACCCTGAATTATATTTTTTGTAAACTATCACAAATTTTCATATCTTGAAAATTGTATAACCTAGATATATGTTGTGAGAACATTTTTGTTAACCAGATATGAGCTTTCCAAGAATACGAAAAGCTGACTGCCACAAATATCTGGAGAAGAAGCTTCCCAAATAGAATGTAACAAACTTTTATTAAAAATACAAAAATGGTAAAAGTTAAGCGCTTTAACCCATTACATATGGGCTTCATCAGAACAACTGACATACAACGTACTGTAATTTAAATAAACAATTTGGCGCCAAATGCCATTTTTTTAAAAAAAAAACTGCTTAAAGGAGCCTTCTTACAATGTTGCGCTATTGTCAGTAACACGCAAAACTTCATATCAAAGAATCAATAACTATAGTGCATGTTTGAGATATTTACACAAACATAAAAACACATACTTAATTGTATAATTAGCAAAACAAATACTAGATATTGTTCAATATGTGCAACTTGCAGTGCAAATTTAAAGACAATTTTTTCAGCAACATCTAAGGTTTCACTCAATGTCATGCAACAGTTTTCAAGTTTTTGAAGTATGACATATGGAAATATTGCTTATTTTCTCCAACTCTTACAGCCTCATTTGTAGCTTATCGTTCCTCCTTATACTGCACTAATTTCCTAAACTCTTACTGTTCCTCTTTCTCTCATATCCCACCACTCACTACAATTCTTCCTTTGTCCATAAATCCTCCTGCTCATTCCATAAATTATCCTTTCATCTCTTTCTTATCAATTTTTAAGCTACATTACTACTTCTCTATCTGTAAATTATCCCTAACCTCAAAAACACCTCACTTTGATCATTTCCCTTCAGCCATCATACTGTAAATACATTAGCTTATTATTGCATTTTATTTTTCTATTCAGTAATTAGCCAATTTATCTTAACTTCTCTCTTTTGTGTTAAAATCCTATGTTAATTTAAGAAATATTTAAAAATCATGTAAACAAACTCATTTACAGATATTTTACCCTGCAATTATAAATGTGCATCATGTGTAACTTAAATGTGGTGCTTTTCTTCCCTGGCTTCCACTGAAAATGTGTTTTACCCAGTCAGAATTTTCCCAGCCAACAAAGACAAATAAATAAATAAATAAATAAATAATTTTCATAATTACTAGCAAATAATTAGCAATATTTCAAGTATAGTGTGACATAAACCAGTAATAACAGTGAATTGTTGTGTCTACTTTAGGACCTTGAAAGTTTAATAGCTCGAATGCATATTGATCGAACCATACACATCGAACTATTAAACAATCAAAGTCCAAAAAAAAAAAATACACAAAAAAAAAATTTAAACTAGTTTAGTCAGGGAGGCAAGCCCCCCTGCACCCCCACTACTCAAATATACCAACTCCGAGATCGCACTACATTGAAGTAAACGGAAATCTCCACCTACGGAGATTTCCTTTTACATTTTCGATGTTTTGTGCTTTCGATGTACTCGTGTCGAGAATATCGTATTCGATATTCTCAGACTTTGAGCACATAAAGTAGACCCTGAAGTGTTCTGTCTTCTTCAATGGTGTTTCACAAAAATACACCTCTATAACCTGTAGGTCTCTCAGTTATGAAAATATGAACATAAATATGAAAAATTAATAATAACTGTTAAAACAATTTTCCACTGCAGGACATCCTAGACTGACACTCTTAGTGGCATTTTTATTAATAACTCATTGTCCTTTCTAAGTTTATTAAAGTTTTGGAATCGGTTGTGGTGGTTTGGTTCTTTCTACCCGAGACAGTTCATGTTTTTTCTTTGTTTCTATTGCTATTTTGCATTTTATGTGTTACCCTTTCTAATACTGACTATTATTAGCTGGTAAGTCACTTAGTTAAAGAAGCCAGACCCAAAAAAAAGTTTTGGATGCAATAAGGTGCTTTGAATACTGAAAATATACAAAACAGTAATTTTAGGCTTGAGTGACATAGTTGAGTAGTTAGGTTTTGTGAACGTAAGTAGTGTTGTAAAGATATGTTAGTGTTTTTTTTTTATTTTTGTATTTTTGTTTGGTTAGGGAGCTGTGCTTGAAAAGTTCTGCTTAGTTTATATGATATATATATATATATATATATATATATATATATATATATATATATATATATATATATATTGAAGGTGGGTTCAGTGGGTGTAAGGTATATGGTGGAAGGGATTTATCTAGGCTAAAGATTAAATATTATGGTCAGGATATAGTCTGGACTTTATGATAGATTTTGAAGGTGATTTCAGTGGCTCAGCCTACTAGGATGAGAAATGTCAGGAATTCTTTTTTTATTTTTCTGTGTTCTTTCTTTAAGGAATTTCAGTTCAAGTTGATCTTGCTAGGGTACTTTTCTCATTATTTTTTGTTAAAAGTGAAATGAGTGTGTCTGTCTGTGATAGATATACAGCTACAGCAATACACATACATATGTAGTGTATATGTGTGTGTGTGCATAGAAATAGCTTTAGCTATATATATATATATATATATATATATATATATATATATATATATATATATATATATATATATATATAGATACAAAGTGTGTGTGTGTGTGTGTGTGTGTGTGTGTGTGTGTGTGTGTGTGTCTATATAGCTATGTATACGTAAATATATATATGCATATATACACACACACACACACACACACACACACACATTTTGAAAATGCTTTTGTTACTCAGTTACTTTCTTATTTACTTTGACTTATCTGAGGTTAAGACTTTTAAGACCTTGTTGAGGTTGTAGAAGTTAGGAAGTTTTGCATTTACTTTTTTCTATATACATTTGTTAGCACAGGTGTAGGTATGTCTGCATTTAAACTGTACTTCTTTATGCATGTTTTTTGGACAGTGGTGTCTATGGAAGTGCATTATTCATTGATATAGTTTATGAGCTGTTGTGGAAATCGGGTGAGTGCATTTTTATAGTTTATGTGGGGGTGATTTATTATGACATTCTGTTACATGTAGGTTCATGTTCTGCATGTACCTGAATGTGTTTTGTGTTATATAGTCTTGCTGTATTATTGGTTTATCTTGACTTATTTCCATGTCTTTTTTTTGGTATCTTCATTGGGATTATTAAATTGGTTGTACTTAATGCTAGTTTTGTGTTGTGTTTGGCTTTTTATTTAGTGTTGCTATGTGTATGTTTTGTGTTAGGAACTTATGTTTCATGTTTTATGTTGTTTATATTATTTATTTTGTATTGTCTGGGACTGTGCATTTTGGGGTATGCTTATTTTATTAACCCCTTTTGTAATATTTTTATTTACAAACATTATTTACAGTAATTTATGTGCAAATTACAAATCACAGTATAAAGCATGTTTGCCTCCTTAGATAGTGGATTTATTTATTCGTTTAGTTTAGTTTAGTGCATTTTCATATTTTCCCTTGTAGGTAGTCAGTCTCACAGAAGTAGGTATTATGTAGGTGCGTTTATTAATCACCAAACTGTATTAGTTTTTTATAATTGTTGTATTGCTTTGTTATATTTTTTCCTAGATGGGCTTGTTTTCAGAAAGGAGCATACAACCATTTTACAGCAGAAAATAGCATGGAGAATTTACTGCAACATGACTTAGAGCCAATTAGGTATGCATGATTGTTTGAATAACACTGTTGTGCTGAAGACAGGGCTGCATAATGGAACTTCTCAGCAGTGATAATGGCAATAACCATGCTGATGGAAAGACTTCTCTATAGTTAGTCATGTGAACCAAGGTAAAGCAGCAGGCAAGTACCATGCTGGTCACATTCATACATGCAGTGAAGCAACTCATAACTCTAACACACAAGGACACCACAGCAAAGTGCCACGTCACATCTTCTTAAAAAATAAGGGGGAAATGGGAGATAATAAAGGCAGAAGTACAGGAACACACCAAAGGACAGCATGAAAGGAAGATGGGGGGAAGAGAATGCTATATATTTGTTTCAGGACAGGTACTCTTTTTCATTTCATTAAGAGAGCAGTGAGTGAAGGTAATGGGAAGGAGGCTAAAGGGAAGAAAGCTGGAGCAGGTAAACAAGAAAACAATGCAAACCAAGACTGACAGGTGAGGCATTGACACATAAGGGAGGCACAACAGTAGAGATGGGCAGACTGACAGAAGGTGAGCAACTTGTGATGGGAAACTTTGGACTAAAACAGGGGATGTGGAATGATGCATAAGGAGGGGGAACTTGATGATAGGGGATGTAAAGGGGTATGGAGCACTTGCCTAACTGACCCAAGAGGACCTCACCCAAATTTCACTTACCTCCTTGGCTAACTTCATTGATAGGTTCTCTTTCAGGTGGCCAGGTGGCCTAATGGATAGGGCAAAACAGTTGTGTCAGTCAGCCATCAATGCAAGAAGACATTCCATTGCACCAATGTGGAAATCTAGACACCAGTCTACCTTGGTCCCCACAATCCTGCAAGATGACCCAGGAGTACTGCCACAGAACCACTCTCAGTGGAGAAAGCTTCATTCCCCTTTCTGACAGGTCAGCCTGGAGACCACCAGTGAGACCTATAGGCCAGCTTCTTCAGAGTGACCTTCATAGCATGATTACCACTGCTCCATCAAAGGCTGTACAATAGCTGTCTGGTAGAAGGAGAAAAAAAAGAGAAGAAAAAAAAAACAGAGAAAGAAATACAACAGATTAGAACATGTATATTGTACTTTATTGAAAAAGTACAGTACAGATAGCAACAAGCCACACTAGCCACTACCTGCAGAGCCTATCTTGCCTCCTTAGACAGGCCATACCATTAACATCAATCTTTTTTAGCTTGTGTAAATCATAAAACAGGAATCAGTAGAGTACATTCCTGACAACAGAAGGTAATTACAGCTATAGGTGATATGCTAAATGTACAATTTCAAACCATGTACAGATAACTTACAATAACAATGTGGCTCCCTTTACCTAACCTCTGCCTCTTTTTGGTGGAGCAAGTCCATGTGGCACCTCCACAGGTCACTGTACACATGCATGCACTGCTCACCAGAGTAGGTAATGCCATTAACATCTGTAAATTCCCTGGAAGGCAGGCAGGCGCCAGGCATTAATTATAAAGGGGGGGGGGCTCAGAGTTCCCCAGCAAGTGTTCTCTATGGTCTATATGCACCAGATATAGGAAGATTTTGATTTCCTGGCTATGCCTCATGGAAGCTCTGATGAATTCAGCACCTGAAGAGACCATGTCCACTCTGCAGGTCAGAACAAGGAGGAACATGGTAGCTCTGTGTGCATGATCACATGTATTCATCGTCATGTGGTGCCCATCATCAGGTGGCATGATAGTGAGCTGTAGAAAAGCACCAGTGTGGCCAGGCAGCAATACAGGCTTTGAAGTGGCCACATGCTTATGCACACCATGTACATGGCCACCTAGCCAGCAATGGGCAGACATGAGCATGGCAGCACTGAGTGTGGTTGATAATGCATCATGTTATAACTGTGATTCAGAAACAACATTCATAATGCACCTCATTAACAAAATTACTGTGCTATGATGCCCATTTTAGTACAATACAATCCCACATTGCTTGTGACTGCATCACAATGAACACCTTAGAAATCAGAATACAGGGGATAACAGAGTGTACCACAATGCAGGCAGACTAAGAGCCAGATGACTAATAGTATAAGGCTTTAAGACTGAAGTGAGCACAGAAGGGTGCATGGAATCAGTAGAGACAGTTACTGAGAAGGGGAGTGTGGGAGTAGCACAGTACAGGGCATGAAAGGGGAACTGCTAGTCTGATGGGGGGTTCAAGCTGTCAGGGGAATGAAAACAGCACAGGGCATGTTGCAGTTCTGCTGGGGGGCACTTAACCTAACATAGAATAAGGAACAGGGTCAGGCCAGGTTACCGTACTGCTGTATAAGTTTTCTAACAGTGTACTATATGCACTTGGATTGCAAGACATGTGACTAGGGGATATGATGCCTCCATTATATTTTTCATGGGCAATGCTACCAGCACAGCTCTGACAGACCACAAACATTGATAACATGCCCTCTGCTGCCCCAATATGGCATGTTCTGTTTAATTTCTCCAAGTCTTCTGACTTTCTAATGCCATGACTGGAATGGAACCCATTCCTAAGTAAAAGTATGATTAAAATTCATGAAATTAGTCTATTTTCAATCTTTGATCTTAGCCAAAAGTGGTTTTTGATGCACCCACAACATGCCCAAGATTGACTCCTTCTGTAATTCATATAGAGTTAAATGTATCAGTGGCATATCTAAATCAGACTGTTATTTTTTTAATGAGACCCATTGCTCCTACTACTATTGGAACTGTCTGGATATCCTTCTTGCACATTGCCCTCATTTCTGCCTGTAAATCTTGGTATGTTATGACTTTCTATCTCTCTGTATGTAAGACACTAATCATTGGGTGTAGCAATTTCAATGATCAATTATACTTTTGTCCTCTTTTCATGAACTACTATATCTGGTTTAATCTATTTTCTGAACTGCTGGTAATAGCTGATCCCATGTGATATAAACTTCATCATTCTTGATCATGTCTTGTGACTCATGTTTCCAATGCTTCTCAACTACTTCAATGTTGTAATGTTTGCAAAATCCCCAGAGCAACAGTCTTGACACATTACTATGCCTTTCAATATACAGGCCCTCTGCCATTAATGTGTCACACTCAGCAGCAAGATGTGTGACTGTTTCCAATTCTGTTTTACACAACCTGCATTTGTCTGTTTCTCCCACATGCTCAATGCGCTTTGTAAACCAATGTGTACGTAGTCTACTATCATGGACTGCCAATATTAACCTTTCATCTTTTGGTTTAAATTTGCTTCTCCTTAATCATTCCTGCATCAGGTTTGGATCAACATGAGTTTTTCCAGGAATTTTCCTTATTTGCAACTATATTTATGCCTTTTCCACATTTATTGCCTCTCATCTGATCCTTCTCCTTATATTCTTTCTTTTGTTTTTGGCACATTCAGATGCTGCCTGATTTTTTTTTTTGTCTATTTCTGGTTTGGTTTCCATTCCTGCTTGACACCAATATATTTCTGCTAAACTAAGCAGGGAAGTAATCTTAAACTTATTTTCATGTTTCAAAGCTTTCACTCTGGATCTGATGAGGTCAGCAGATATGTATTGCAGTCCTACGAATGTAAATCTATCCCTCAATTTCAAGGAGGCCCATACCTCCTTTAGAACAAGGAATATATAATCTTGCTATGTGCTGATTTTTATAGTTGACAAGTGTGAAGCATTTTCCTTGTTTTCCTGTCCAACTGATCAAATACTTTTTGGGGCCAGTCAGCCACCCCAA
Organism: Protopterus annectens; assembly: GCF_019279795.1. Lineage (NCBI taxonomy): Eukaryota > Metazoa > Chordata > Ceratodontiformes > Protopteridae > Protopterus > Protopterus annectens. The sequence goes on along the minus strand of NC_056732.1, from coordinate 390,575,668 downwards.
AACTTAAGTTAGAACAGGAAGAGCAAATTGGATTATAACTTGAACTTTATTCCTAGATGTCAAAGCTGTTTTCAGTATAAATTTTATTCTTCTAAAATATTCCTTACTGAGTTTTGTTCACATTTTGATCATGTTTTATTGTCAATGCTTCATCAGTTCCCAAATATTTATACACCCCCTCCTGCTCAAGTTCCTTTATATCGCATTCCTGTCCCAGAATAATGTTTTCTTTGTGCTACAGCTTTCCTCTTTTAAATGTTACTTTTGCACATTTATCAAGACCGTATGACATTCTTATGTCATCTAAGAAAGTTTTGACCACTTCCAGTTGTGCTTTCAGGTCCTCATCTGATGAATGATACAGTTTTAAATCATCCACAAAAAGAAGAAGTCATTACACATTGTTGTTTTCTGGGAGCCAAATTGTAACCATAACCTAATCTGTTAAGTAGACAGCTTAATGGGTTAAGGGCAAGATAAAACAGCAGCAGTAACAAAGAATTAGTCTGGAATAACTCCCCTTTTCATTTTTATCCCTGGGATAATGATTTGTCCTTTATCATGGCTTAGTTGCAAAGCAGTTTGCCCCGGTTTCATGGTCACTGTAATGTAACTGATCAATGTAGGGTGTATCTTATACATCTGTAAACACTCCTCCATTCATGAGTATGGGATACTGTCAAATGCTGTTTTTGTAATCTATCATGCCATACTTGGAGAATTTACAATTCTCCATTATGACTATTTAACAACAAATGATCCATGGTTCCATATGACTTTCTTTTATTACCCTTTTGTTCTATTGCCATGATTGAGTTTTCTTCTAAATGACTATAAATGCTGTCAGCATCAGTTCCAGTGTATAGTTTATACAGCGTCAGAAGGCAAGTTATTGGACTACAGTTTTTATGATACCTTGCATGTTCACTCTTAAGGAGGAATATCACTTTTCCTGTTAACCAGGTTGGTATCTGTTTGGGGTGCGCATATAGGTTTTTCTTACTCAGGGCTAAATCTTTGTATAAAGATGTTAATGTTTTGGGTACTGCATAACTTTGTTTCCCAATTCTTTATAAAATTTTTTGGGTTATCAATGAATTACTTATTTTGTAGTTTTCCATTACATTTATTTGCATAACTTCTAAGTTTTTCTGCCTGTGCTGGAATCTTTAGTTTGTTATTTGCAATAGATGTGTGTGAGGCACTCTGACATGTATGACAAGTCTATTTCAGATCAAATATCTTTGGTGCTACTTTTTTTGCATTGATTAGTTCTGCTTTCTCCTTTGCATAAATATTGCACCATATTAAATCTAATTTTCTTTACCATGTCTATATTTCTTCTTCAGATGTCTCCCACTTTACCTGTTTCTCCTTACTTGGGGGACTTATTATTCTATCATGCTGTGACATAACCTGTGTTAGATTTTCTACACTAAATCTGTCACTTTGCAGGTATTCCATAACTTCAGCTTCTATTTGTTTAACTTCTGTTTTACTGATCTTATGTTCTACATTCCCCCTATGTGATCTTATTTTTGTACTGTGAGATTTTCCATTTCTGAGTGCCTTTGCCTGCATTTCTCTTCAAATATATTTGGAGCTGCTTCTTTGGTATTGATTAGTTTGGCTTTCTCCTTTGCAAAACTATTACACCACATCAGATCTCTGTTTCTTTGCCATGTTCATGTTTCTTTTTTATACCTTTCAAAAATCTCTAGGTTTTGTTTACATTTTTGCACTTCCTCAATCTCTTCTTTTTCCAAATGGTCTAACGTTTCTAGGTCTACATGTTTTTCACAAATCTGTTGTATTAATGAACACAAATTTGCATTTGACGCTTTTGATAGTTTTTCATGTGCAAGTATTTATCTTTCCTCTAATTTCTGTCTTAATCTTTTTGAATATCTTCTGTCCAGGAAGTCCGGGCTTCTTGCATAATAACAATATATAATGTCTTTCTTATCCTCAGTAGTCCACTATGTCATCTTTATGGGTCTTTTTTGGCCTGTTAGTTTTTGTAGACTACTACTTCTTGTACAACAGGACAGCCATCCTCCCACTGAACCTGGCCTAACCCCATTGTAGGAATGTTTCCATGTCTTCAGGATTCTACACTGTCATTTTTTTCAGTCCTGGAACCAGTGCACCTACCAGGATTAGGCACTTTTTATTCTGTGACTTGTGCACTCAGTTGTCTTTTATATTTTTAACCTACTTCTGTTCATTACATACTATATATAGAATACAGTCCCTATATCAGTGGTGTCTTGGTGAGATTTTGTAAAATAGGATCTACCTCATTCACCAAGACTTGGGTATGAATTCTGTTCCAGGAATACTACTTTCCTGTTCCAGGAATACTACTTTCCTGTTCCAGGAATACTACTTTCCTTTACTTGCTGATTTTATCATCTCTCCATCTGAATCCCAATGGCACAATGTAGGAATAGTGATGTCATAGTAGCTGTAGCCACCAAACTGGGGGGGGGGGGGACAATTCTGAGATCATTGTTGACTAGTATGGACAGTCATGTATACACACTGATCTATATGTGTAACCCACAGGTATGCACATCCTGACATGTGACCAAAGAATAGATGACTGGCAAAGCTCAACTCAGCATAGACAGAGGTGCTGCTGCAGGCCTTAAACACACATGGCATGCATATCCTTGAAAAATGTAAAGCAGACAAACCCTTCATGACCAGGTGTGGCAGGGACTAATGCAGGACATCAATGATCAGGGTGGCCATAAGAGGATAATTGTACAGGTGTGCTGCAGGATCACTGATATTATGCAGCACACAAAGACTAATGCACTGAAAATTGCTAGAGGCAGGTTGACCACAGGGGTGGACCCACACCAACACAGATATGTCCATGGACGTGGAGGAATCCCTGGTAGCCCTGTCTGGAAGAGGTGACAGAACCCTTCTACCTAGTAGTGGCTTGGATGTGGGAGCTCAGCTGGTGATGCTTGCTTGGGTGTCTGTAAGGAATGCACTAGGTTAGTAAGACAATGCCTTGCAAATGTGAATTGTTTACTCAAACACATATGCATATGTGCCATCCAGGGGCATTAGTGCTGCAGCAGTGGCAACCTGAACCACAATGTGCATATGTGCCAACAGACTATGCACATGATTGTCATGTAGCCATCTGTATGCCATATGGTGCTGTGAGTCACAGGAATGATCCATCATTACCACAGGTTAGTTATCTCTATGCACTGACAGATTCCACTTGTAGAATATCCAGCACAACAGCTCAGAACATGCATCATGTCAGTGGGTCACCAGTGGCTAACGATAATGGCAAAATATACATTGCACTGTCCATTAACACAGTGGCACTCTCACCATTGTTAGCAGTGGACAGCACACTCACATCACCTACAGCTGAGATGATGGTGGAAGGTCAAGCTAAACCTCTAGCATTCCCCCCGTTTAGTGCTGGCTGTCCATTCCATGTCAGCCAAACCCAAGCTACTAAGGTATCATAGCAACAGATAGCAGCAGACTGTCTCATTGCCCTGGCTTGTGCATGCTTCCAAAGTGTGCACCCCTAGCACAGGGAAGAAGTGTGTAGGTGGCATCACTGACATTCCCCTGAAGTACATTCTCTGACCTCAGTGTCACCCTTGACATCAATCAGCAGATGATCAGTGATCCAGGCAGAGATGATCACTACTTCAGAGATATTGAATGGGTTGCATGCTGTACATGGGGAAATGCAACTTCAGTGATTGCATCACTTTTTGCAAGGCATGCAGAACGACATGGCATAGAGGGACCTGCAGCAGACATAACTGTTGAGGGCAGTAGTGGCCCAAATCGCATCCTTTAGTGCAGCTATGAGGATGCAGGCAACTGTCCACTGTGGCGATGCTAGGATGTCTATAAGATGATTATATCCTGTAGTGGAAGCACATGGGATATATGCAAATTCCTCCTTAAGGACAAACGAGTGTTTCAGCTAAATGGCTTCTGAGTGTCCATAATTTGTTCCATTTTCCTTTTTAAACTGAAATACTGGTATGCCCTTAATGGGTCATTTATTTGCATCCCATCGGCCTCCACTACTGGAGGATTATGATATTACACAGTGAAGACTCTAGCTTGACTGGGTCTTTCATATAGTTTTTAATAAATTATTTGTTTGTGTGACATTTTCCTTTTGGAATGGATGTTATGTGAGATATTTTGCAGGCAATCTAATGTCTATGGGCATCAGGCTTGATTTTATGCTCTGTGTTTCCAAAGTATGACCAAACAATCTACTTATGCTGTACTGATAAGCTCTAAAAGTGGTGAAACATGGCATGTCTACAGCTAGTGGATTTGGATGTTTCTAGATGCACCACTAAAGACATAAAGAAGTAAAAAGTTATGGGCATTCAGAAGCCATGTAGCTGAAACACTGGTGGGTCCTTAGGGTGTTATATGTATATATCCCATGTGCCTCCACTACAGGAGATTTAGGGTTTTTACACAGTGAAAAGTATAGCTTGGATGGGTCTTTCTTGCAGTTTTTAATGAATAGTTTGTCTGTGTGATCTTTTTTTACCCTTTGGCTTGGATGTTATCTGGGCTATTTTGCAGGCACCTTAATGTTCATGGACATCAGGTTTGACTTGAAGCTCTGTATTTTTAACATGTAGCCAAACAATCCACTTATGCTATGCTGATGAGATCAAAAGAGGCTGAAACATGACATGTCTATGGGGTTTGGCTTTGTTTGCCTGTATGCATCCATAAAGACTTAAAAAGTAACGAATCATCTAGATTCAGAAGCTCTGTACCTGAAACACTGTTATGTCCTTAAAGGACCATTTAGATATATTCCATAGGCCTCCGGTACATGAGCTTTAAGGGATTAAGGTATTATACAGTAATGACTCTAACTTGGTTGGGGCAAGGTCTTTGCAGAATGTGTGTGTGTGTGTGTGTGTGTGTGTGTGTGTGTGTGTGTGTGTGTGTGTGTGTGTGTGTGTGTGTGTGTGTATACACACATACACACACCCTTAAATAGCAGTTTCCCAGTGCTGTACAGACCAAACTACATTAGATTTAATGTAGTAGAATCCATGAACCTAATATTATATTTGCAACTCAACAGGAAGAGAAAACTATTACCCTTGAATCCAGGGCCCCCCACATTCCACACAGTCGTCACTGCCAATGGACCAACAAGGAGTCTCTGGACAATCATATGCCTAGTTTCCCCCAAGAGCAGTTTTTCCTTTCAACTAGGAAACTGCAATTAAGAAAATTTTTAAACACAAAAGCAGAACAAACCATGAACCTACTACTGAATTAACAACTCAATAGGAAAGGAACATTCCGATCCCTGTCTAGGGATTGAACCCAGGCTCCACCCCCCCTTCCCCACATTCTGTGTGGTTGCCACTGCCACTGATCCAGCATGGAGTCCTTGGACAATTAGGTACCTAGTTTCTCCAGACAGAAGTTTTTCCGTTTCAACTAGGAAACTATAATAAATGAGATTTTTAAAACCCACAAATATCCAGTGCCACACTGCTCTTGTCCCTTATACCCTAACTTAGAAAAAAGCTGTCTATGATGCTACCACTACTCAGATAAAATGAGTCTAAAGTTAATGGTAGGGTTCTTGTTAAGCAATCACAAAGGAAAGTATTTGTTTTGATCCATTGCTTTTTATGAGTAAGTATGTATTTTTAAATGCCTGCATCATATACACTCACACACATATATATATATATATATATATATATATATATATATATATATATATATATATATATATATATATAGTTTACTATTGTTTAACTGAACATGTGTTGGCCAACTGCATATGTCTGAAACACAAGTATTCGAAATGAAAAGGCACACTGCATGTAAACATTGAAATCACATACATGAATGTATAGTTGCATTCCACCTTAAGGATTCAATGTCTTCTGTGCGGTGATGTCACCACTTCGCATATTTAAATTCGGCACTTACTTCTGGGAAATTATATCATTCTTACATAACCAATTGCTTATGTGGGGTGTAAGAAAAGGTTAACATAGCCCGTACAAACACAGTGTGTCGGTAAGTGTTCTATATTTAGACTGTGGTCAGTCTGGTTGTAAGAAAGTATACATACAGTCCAAACATTAATAGTAACTTTGTCTCCCTTTCCTAGGTGTAAGACAGATAAAGATAAATGAGCTCCTCCAACAGTAATATGCATTCGCCTGGTAAAGTAGGTGATATATATCAGACTGAGCTGAGTCAGAAAGGAAAGAAAATGTTAGTAGTTACGGGTTATCAGTACTATCTTGAAAAATATACTGATACCCGTAACTATTGGTGTTGCTCTTTGAAACAAAAGGAGAAATGCAAAGGGAGGTGTATTACAGAACCTGTCACAAATGGTGAAAAAAATGTTAAAAACAGACCCGCATTTCCATGCTCCCAATCCTATCACTTGTGAAGGTTTGAGAATCCGTGCAGCCATTAAAAGAAGAGCTGCAAGTACATTAGAAGATCCCTGCAAAATTGTGTCCGAGGCATTAGCAACTACCTCTGCAGACGTGGTTAGCACATTATCCAACTCTGATGCCTTAAAGCAGATGGTGAGGAGGGTTAGGCATAAAGAAAGGTCT